>NC_056729.1:22160382-22280382 GCF_019279795.1 Protopterus annectens | reverse complement strand
TAGCTCCTTACTAGTGCTGATCAGACATGCCTTCCCTTTATGGAATTATGCTCTGTCTTGCAGTAGCTTCCATCTTTTGTTATACAATCTGTCTATGGCTGGGGTCCACCAGACAGGATGCTGTCCCTTTGTGGAGAGTGTCTTGGTCTCATATGGGATTGCATGATCCATGCATTCTCGGAGATGTCCGTAAAAATAATTTGTGAAGGGGTCAGCATTGTGGGTTGTGTCTTCCACTTGCCCAGTGGGCTTAAAGGATACCATGTCAGTGTTACAAAGTGTAAAGTTTGCATTTGAAATGTTATTCACTGTAGTCATTTGTGCTGGTGGAGGAGGTGGGATATGTATATCCAGGGCAATTAGTTTGTGGTCAGCTCACAGTAGTTGATGATGTACCCCATACAGTACCTCGATACAAACCTCCAGAGTGAGGAGGTGCTTTGGACCTGAATCAGTGTTCTGACTGCTGGGGTTTGGTAGTATGTCATATGGAGTGTGCCAGGTACTGTTGCACAGTTGTTGGCTGAGCACTAATACCTGGCCATTTACATGTGTATCCACCAATAGACAGACAGATGCTATATATGTGAGATATGTTGTATCACAACAGTCGAGTAGCATGTGTAGTATGTGTGCCAAATTCTGCTGACATATTTTGCTGATATCATGTTATCTCCTTTTTCAGGACCATGGCTCACCAGCGCAATCCAGCGTACTCTGCAGCTGAGGATGAGGAGATATGCCAGAGCCTGGTGCAGGATTATGCAATACTCTTTTCCCGCACCAGCCAGAATCAGCAGGAGAGGGCTGCACTGTGGCAAGACCTGGTCCATCGGGTAAATGACATAGGCATGCATAATAGGACATATGAGCAGGTACGACATCACTGCAGTGATTTAATCAGAAATGTCCATCAGCGTGTGTCGGATATCCACAGGCAACAGGTTGCCACAGGTGGTGGGGTGGCTAAACATCCCCCACTCACCAGACTGGAGGGACTACTCATAAGTGTTGTGGCTCCAGCCCGCCAACAACAACAACAGCAGCAGACCTGCATTATGATGGAGGCTGGAGCCATGCAGCAGCAAGACTACGAGCGTGCAGGTAATATGCCATATGTATAGTTGACTGCTGTGTACACTGGTAGTTAATGCATGTGTGAGGTGTGTCCTTGGTTTGTAGCTGTCATCATAGTATTTAATGTGCAAGTGTGATATTCTTAATATCAGCAGCTGACCTGTGAAAGGCGACTGTTGTACTACTGACCTGTATCATACTCAGTAACAATGGCACAGTTGTGCACACTGACATTAATTTCCTCACTTCTGCACGTCCCTCCAGTGTAACAGCAATGCAGCCTATCTATGCTGGTGAGTGTGTATTAACAATACCTTTAATAGTCTTGATAGTAATAGTAATATTAGGCTCACTGAGTAGTGCTCTGTGTATGCATGCAGGTGTGTCTGTGTGTTGATATCTCGCATACTGAGTAGTGTGCAAGAGTGCAACTGTGTGCATGTGTGCATGTGTGCACCTGTGCATGTGTGCACCTGTGCACCTGTGCTTGTGTGCATGTATGCACCTGTGCACCTGTGCTTGTGTGCATGTGTGCATGTGTGCACATGTGCATGTGTAGATGTGTGCACGTGTCGATGTGTGCACCTGTGCATCACTGGTAGCATTGTGTAGACATTGTAAACTGTGTTTCCTGTTTCCCTCCCAAAGGTTCTGGTGCTGCTCTGGTGTCATGCAGCAGGGAACCTGAATCAGGTGCCACGGGTACTGATAATGATGACATCTGTGTAATGGCACAGGAAGGTATGCCAGGGTCCACCATTGGTCAGCCAATTGACAGTACACAGCTGTCAACCCCATCAATGCACACAGTTATCCTGCCAATACACCCTTTGTCACCAATGTCCCTAGGTGATGGACAGGATACAGGGCATTGACCAGGGTAATGTGGTATCTGTGGCACATGCTTCCCCACACAGCAGCCATGGGCATGGCCCTGAGATGGTACCACACAGACAGATGTCCAGGGGTTCTCGTGGGAGCATCCGTGGGCGTACTGCCCCTGTCAGACGTGCCCACAGAGGTCTTACAACCTCAGCTATGTTTCGGCCTGTCATGCAGGCACAGTCATGTATGGAATGGTACACCAGACAGGGTCTGAGGGAGCTGACAGCATGTCGCACAGCCATGACTGACAGTATGCATGACATTGTGGCTGCCATCCGTAATTTCACTGATGTCATAGACAGATGCTGTGGGGACATATTAGACCGGTTCCACAACTACATGTCCATGAGCTAGGGCGATGGTGGATGGTTGAGGTGTCGACGTGGGCGTATGCCAGCAACAGCAGCAGCTGGCAGTCATCATGGACGACAACAGGGCCGCAGCCACCCCATAGTGCCAGCAGCAGCCCCAGCAATGCTGGGTCTGTTCTGTCATCAGACCGCCCCAGGAGACCACGTGCACATGGCTCTGGACAGGCCCACCAGGGATCTGTGTCCAGTCAATGATCACCTGCTTCTGATGACAGTACCCAGTCTGGATTGGTACTGGATACGGAGCATAGCACCCCTGCAAGGCACAGGTACCGTGTCCATGGCCACAGACACTTATCTGTATGACCTGGCAGGTACAGTCTGTGGCTGTCCACAAACACCAGTATATGGCAGCCATGAGGTGGAACTGTATGCATCCATACACACATGCGAATTGACAACACCTAGGGCTACCTCATACATGCACACACTGCATCAACATTGCCCCAACTTGTACTGCTGTCCCTCACCAACACACATACATATACATGTTAATCGGTGGCATCAGTGGCAGACTCAGGCATACCAAGTTCACACCCTGTGCATATGATGAAACTGTGACACCTCCTGCAATCTGTAACATCAGTGCAGGTACAGGTTAACATGTTGCTGATGCACAGGGTGACTACATAGATGTGTAGTAATAGTATCATGTTGTTAACAGTACTGTGTGCTGATATAATTGTGGGTATATCCCAGCATGCCTGATGCAGTAAGGGTATGATTGTCTTGTACTGTTGTCTACACCCATGGTAAGTACCATAGTGTATCATCTGCACATGTTGGCATACTGGTGGTAAGGATGTCAACAGAAGGCTACATACATAGGTAGCACAGGGGATAAGGTAATGAAAGTATCGATACGCAATGATGGACATGTAAATTGCAAGTGGCATGTTGCCCACACTGGACTCTGCAATGCGGATGTTTGAGGATGTTGATATGTGTGCAGTACTACACGACTGGTACAGGACACACAGGAGCACCCTAGCACTGCAAGCTCACATCTCATACCATGCTAGACAGCCCCAACACACAAAACTAACTGTCACAGGCGGTAGAGTCCCCATACATGTCAGGGATACTGTGGTGGCAGGCCAGGTAGCATACATCCTACTAAGTATGGAACCACTGAGTGAAGGCTCAGTGTCTGTTATTTGACATGTGTATTACTGCAGGTATGAGCAACTGGGTTTCCATCCAGTTATTGTACATCTTGACGGTACATGGTCTGTACACTTGTGTGTGCTGAGACTGGACCCTAGCCATCTGACCTGTGTATTTCCATGTACATGTGTATAGTGCCTGCATATTTGCACTGTTACCTACTGGAAGTGGTACAGCTTGTTTGCTGTACAATGGACTACATGCAGTCCTGCTTACTCTAGCTTTGTTTGCATGCATGTTTGCTTGCAGTTACCCTGGAACACTGATCCCACCTACAATGCAGAGTTACAGAGCTTCTGTGGACTCCTAGTGACATCTGCATAGCTTACTATATGTATGTCCATGTCTCACTTGACAGAACGTCACTGTTTGTCCTGCTCACATGTACGTTGCCTGGGACACATAGCATATGACTTACCTGGCATTTGTCCACGTGAGCAGTCATATATGCCAGTGCTAACTAATCACAGGCACTACACCCTAACATACTCACCTTCTGTTGAACCACCTGCTTCGTTAGGGACGGCTTGCACCTGTCACCCCTGGGCTTTTGGATATTGGCAAAGGCTCTTGCTACCCCCATAGTGCCTTTTTAAGGCAAGGCTCAAAAGACAAACCCACCTCCATAGGTATCACAAGGGATAAGAAACTAAGAGTAATGCTACTCAATGCCAGAAGTCTAAACCTCAAGATGCATGCACTCGAAACTCTCCTTAGCATGGAGAACATTGCTATCTGTGCAGTAACAGAAACCTGGTTCAGGGCTCCCGAGAGCACCCCAGCACTACCAGGTTATACCTCATACCATGATTTTCGGCCCCAAAACTTGGACCGAACAACAAAAGGAGGGGGAGTATCGATATTCATCAAAGATACCCACACCTCCAGGTTGGTGGCAAAGCACAAAGCATCAGAGACTATCCATGTGCAACTAACAGTGGGTAAAACTGCCTTCCAGTTTATAGCCTGCTACAGACCACCCTCCCAAACCCATCAACCCCACTCGGCCTTCCTGATAACACTGGAAATATGAAGGTCTCTCCAAACACCATTATATTGGGCGACTTCAACTACCCAAACATAGACTGGGAGCATTACTCTAGCTCCAACACCCCTAGCCTAAAGGTTCCTAGAATTTATAAACTCAAATGCTATGGAACAACTTGTTACCACTCCCACAAGAGGGGAAAACATACTGGACCTGATCATCACCAACATGGGGACTCTATGCTCCAGACCAGAAGTGTATCCCTCACTGGTAAGATCAGACCATAAACTAATCTCACTGGATATTCACATTCCGACCCCACCCCCTACCCAGAAAACCACAGTGAAAAACTTCTCTAAAGCACATTTCACACTCCTCAAAACCGAGGTGGAATCCTTCAAAGCCCCCGAGCCTGTGGAAAATACGGCCCAGACAGCAGAATCCTTTATAAACGCATTCTATAAACACCTTCAGGAATGCATGGATCATGCAATCCCAAATAAAACCAAGACCGAATCCTCCAAAGGCAGACATCCTGTCTGGTGGACCCCAGCCATAAACAAACTATACAATAGAAGGAGGAAGCTACTAAATGATAGAGCAAAATCCCAAAAAAGGAAGGCATCACTGATCACTATTAGCAAAAAACTATGGGCACTCATAAAATTGTCTAAGGCCAGCTTCGATAGAAAAATTGCACAGGACACTAAGGATAATCACAAGGCTTTCTTTAGTTATGTTAGGAACCTGGGTGGCAATATCCAGATATGCTCAGAATTAGTCCAAAATGACAAAAAATACACCGAACCCACAGACATTGCCAACATCCTAGCTGACAGCTTCAGCGCAAACTTCCCCCCCCTCCACACCAAAAGGGCAAATATCTATCCCAGCAGAGTGCTGCCCCCCTGACATCTCAGATGCTCAGGTAAGAGCCGCCCTCTCCAAAGCAAAAAACGCAGCATCAATGGGACCAGACGGTATCCCGGGCTGTGTTCTACATGAACTCCAAGAAGAGCTAAACCCAAACATAACACTACTGTTCAATCTCAGCCTTACTACAGGATATGTGCCCAAAGAGTGGCGTACGGCAACAGTGGTCCCTTTCCATAATAGTGGTGCCTTAACGGATCCTGGAAACTATCGCCCCATAAGCCTGACTGGCTTTGTCTGCAAAGCTATGGAAAGGATCATCATGGACCTCATAAATAAAGATATTGGGGACCTACAGACACTGGATCCTACCCAGTTCGGCTTTGTTAAGGGCAGATCCTGCCTTCTAAACCTGGTTGATTTCTTTGAAACAGTCACCAAGGCCATTGACGAGGGGAAGGTGGTCCACATTGCCTACCTGGACCTCGCAAAAGCCTTCGATACAATACCCCACTCGGACATTATAGATAAGCTCACCAGCTTAAATATAAACCCCTATGTCACTAGATGGATTTCAAACTGGCTCAAGGACAGAACCCACATGGTTAGAATTTCTGGAGCCATGTCAGACTCCAAACCAGTTACAAGTGGTGTCCCACAAGGCTCAGTCCTGGGACCTCTCTTGTTCGGTATACATTTCTCAGAGGTACAGGCCAACACGGAAGGAATGTGGCTGACCAAGTTCGCAGATGACTGCAAACTGGGCACCATAATCGACTCTCCAGCCGACACAAGCATCCTCCAAAGGGCCTCATAGAAACAGACAACTGGTGCTAGAGCCATGGCCTCAAGCTAAATGCCAAAAAGTGTATAGTCATCCCCTTTGGCAAAAACAAAGTGCCCACAAATTACCACATAGGTGGTAATCCATTAAGTACAGAAGAAGTAATTAGGGACCTGGGGACCCAAGTTGATAGCAATCTCTCATTTGACAACCACATGGCCAAAGTGGTTAGAAAAACATTTTATATAGCCCACCTAATCATGAAGGGATTCACATCTAGATCAGCGGAGGTCATCGTGCCTCTTTACTCATCCCTCATCAGGCCCATAATTGAGTACAATGCCCCTTTTGGGATGCACCTTACCAGACACCTGCAGCAACTGGAAAGACCCCAAAAGTACCTCACCAAGAGGATCAAAGGGCTCAAACAGATGACATATGCTGCCCGGTTAAAGAAACTCCAGCTCTACTCAGTGGCATACCGCCTGTTCAGAGGCGATCTGTGCCTGATGTATAAAGCAATGTTCAACCCGGAATTAATGGACATGCTGCACCTCAGAAAATCCAAATCCCATTGAACCTCAGCACTGAAATAAATAGGACATGCTGGAGGGACAGATTCATAACCCAGAGGTTCCCTTCTCTCTGGAATAAAATCCCAGTCCAGGTTAGGCAGAATCCCTCATTGACTCTCTTCAAGAGGAATCTTGATGAGTGGATGGGAGATCGTAGGTTTACCCCGGGTATCACTTCTCTGTCACTGTTAGACAGAGGCACAGTATACTAACCTCGAAAAAGGGCATAGCAAAATAAATTTAAAATGGGTGGCGAAAGCCAAACACATTCTGGCTAGGCTTATAAATGCCCTAGGGCAGATAGCCTAGTATGAACCTATGAACCTATGAACCTATGTACCTTGTTCCCCATTGGCCCTATGTGCTGTTAATCACCATGGCAATCACAATACTATGGTAGCATGTGCAAAGGTCACTTGTCAGTCACCTCTATGGTACAGTTGTGGAATATGTGGGTCATGTGGCAATGTCACAGCTCCCACGTGTACACAGTCAACCCTCTCCCCTACATATGGACGTACAACACATGTATGAGATGCAACCACATAGCCAAACTGGGGACTAAGCACTCTGAACCCAGTACTGGCATAACCTGTCAGGTGGCATGAAATACTACAGTGACTACAATACCAGTCTGATGTAGACCTACACTGACAGCAATCCAAACATGTGAACACACTGGGACATTTGTGGAGCCTCAGAATAGCATCCTTCCTGAGTAGCAGACACCTCTGCAGCTGGCACATAGGCATACATTAAGCCGGAACACAGCACGTGCAACACATAGCACACAAATCCTGTGTGCCAAACAGTCACAGCCTGTACGGCTAGACAACACACCTGCTACAGTTGTGTTAGGTACCTTTATTGTCTGGTACAGTGAGGTCCCACTCACCAGGCTGGACAAGGTGAAGGTCACAGTGATATGCCTGTGGGGCACTATGGTCCACCACATAACACAAGCATACAGGTCAGTCAGAGGCATGGACACGTATGACTCAGTCATTGTCCATGCCACTATGGCTGACCTGTGATGTACCTCCCTGGACTACATGATAGGGAACATGGAAGGGCTCTCTGAGCATGTGGCACAGGCTGGTATGACCCTGACCTTGGTTGGCATCATACTCTCACCAGGAATGCTGACGTATTACTGAATGCTGATGAATTACTGTAGCTACAACACCCTAGCTGAAAGGTTCCTAGCATGTAGTCACTGCATTGCTATGGAACAACTTGTTACCACTCCCACAACAGGTGAAAGCATGCAGCACCTGTTCACCAACAACATGTAGACTATATGCCCCAGACCAGATGTGTATCCCTCGCTGCTAGGATGATACCATATACATCTCACACTGTATATACACATACCACATGCAGCACCCACACAGAATACCACAGTCATAATGTTATCCAGTGCAAATACCATGTATTCACATGTGGCAGGCGTCAGACATGGGAACTATTGAAGGTCACAGGTACATATGTGTATTTGGCACACACGTACATCATCTGTGTCCATTGCCATTACTGGTTTAATCGATGTCATGCATTATTGTGAACAACAACCCACACACATGAGCATTCTGTGTGACAAAAACACATCTGGCATGTGTGGAATTCAAAGTCATAACTAACTGTGCTATGACAGTAGTGAGAGACACAGTAGCAGAGTGTGCTATTTGCATTACCGGGAGATTTGCCCTCTTCAGCTGTACTTGTAGGGTGCTGACATCATCTCTGTGTAGATTGGAATATGCAGCAGCTGGTGTGTTGTACTGGTTGGCAAAAGGGTCAGTACTCTCACACATGTAATTGCACACACCCACACACACTTATTTGCAGGATTCAAACCACTAATTAACTATGTTATGAAACTCAAGACGGGCGCATTAGCAGAGCATGCTATTCGCATTACGGGGATGTTTCCCTTCTCCTGCTGTACTTATAGGGTGCTGACATCATCAGTGTTTAGAAAGAGGAATGTGCATTCTGTAGTGTGTTCTCCTAGTTGCCAAAAGGGACATTCCTTTCATACAGAATTGCACACACACTAACCCCCCACCACACACACTGAGCATATGCAGTATTCAAACCCCTACCCAACTATGTTATGACGCTTGAGACAGACACATTAGCAGAGCGCGCTATTTGCATTACTGGGAGTTTTTTTTTCTCCTGCTGTACTTAAAGGGTGCTGACATCATCAGTGTTTAGAAAGAGGAATGTGCATCCTGTAGTGTGTTCTCCTAGTTGCCAAAAGGGACATTTTTTTCATACAGAATTACACACACACTAACCCCCCTCCACACACACTGAGCATTTGCAGGATTTAAACCCCTACCTTACTATGTTATGACACTTGAGACAGACGTAATAGTGAAGTGTGCTATTTGCATTATTGGGACATTTCCCTTCTCCTGCTGTACTTAAAGGGTGCTGACATCATCAGTGTTTAGAAAGAGGAATGTGCATCCTTTAGTGTGTTTTCCTAGTTGTTGAAAGGAACATTTTTTTCATACAGAATTGCACACACACCGACCCCCATCACCACACAATGAGTATTTGCAGGATTCAAACCCCTACCTAAATATGTTATAACACTTGAGACAGATGCATTAGTGAAGTGCGCTATTCGCATTACTGAGAAGTATCCCTTCTCCTGCTGTACTTATAGGGTGCTGACATCATCAGTGTTTAGAAAGAGGAATGTGCATCCTGTAGTGTGTTCTCCTAGTTGCCAAAAGGGACATTTCTTTCATACAGAACTGCACACACACTAACCCCCCTCCCCACACAATGAGCATTTGCAGGATTCAAACCCCCACCTAACTATGTTACGACACTCAAGACAGATGCATTGGCGAAGCGCGCTATTCGCATTACTGAGAGGTATCGCTTCTCCTGCTGTACTTAGAGGGTGCTGACATCATCATCAGTGTTTAGAAAGAGGAATGTGCATCATGTAGTGTGTTCTCCTAGTTGCCAAAAGGGACATTTTTTTCATACAGAATTGCATACACACGAACCCCCCTCCACACACACTGAGCATTTGCAGGATTCAAACCCCTACCTTACTATGTTATGACACTCGAGATGGACACATTAGCAAAGCGCGCTATTCGCATTACTGGGAGATTTCCCTTCTCCTGCTGTACTTAAAGGGTGCTGACATCATCAGTGTTTAGAAAGAGGAATGTGCATCCTGCAGTGTGTTCTCCTAGTTGCCAAAATGGACATTTTTTTCCTACAGAATTGCACACACACTAACCCCCTCCCCACACAATGAGCATTTGCAGGATTCAAACCCCTACCTAAGTATGTTATGACACTTGAGACAGACGCATTAGCAAAGCACGCTATTAGCATTACTGGAAAGTATCCCTTCTCCTGCTGTACTTATAGGGTGCTGACATCATCAGTGTTTAGAAAGGGGAATATGCATCCTGTAGTGTGTTTTCCCAGTTGCCAAAAGGGACATTTCCCTCACACAGACTTGCACACACACCAACCCCACTCACCCACACACACTGAGCATTTGCATAATTCAAACCTCTACCTAACTATATTATGACACTTGAAGGAGACGCATTAGCAGAGCACACTATCCAAATTACTAGGTATTTGTTCTGCACCTGCAGTATTTATAGGGTGCTGACATCATTATTTCTACAGAGATATGTACATCTATTACTACCTGTCAGGTGGGGGATAGCATATATATGCATTTGCAGCCAACTACTTCAGGTTCAGATATGCACACCGCACTGGCAGGTTATGTTCTATACCATGCTTCATGACCACAGGACCTGTAACACACAACACAACCAGTTCGGACCACCCCTCCCACATCCAGGACACACACTTTGCTTCCCTGGGAACAGTGCAAAGATATGCAGGTGTTCACATACACCATTCCAGTTGTTAACGTCAGGTACAGGTATATTGTGTGTGGGAACTACTCAGGCCTCTACAACATTACCCTACAGCTACTACAATTTGTGAGTCCATGTGCTATGGCAGAACCACTCACCACAGCCACAAGGGGTAATACATATTGCACCTGACCATCTGCAACATGGGTACTCACTGTTCCACACCAGAGGTAGACCACCATTGTTGACATCTGACCATACCCACCTTTCCCTGGACATCCATATCCCATCCCCACCCCCAGGCAAGGTTGTCACTGCAAACAAAGTGTATTTATCAAAAGCAGACTTTACACTTGTGAAGACTGAGGTGGAAGACTTCAAATGACCCATGCTGGGGGAGTATACAGGCCAGTCTGCATAATCCTTGACAATTGCATTCTATGAGCATGTGGGAGGTTTGCATTGATCATGCTATCCCAAATATATCCATGACTGCTCCACAACAGGACACCTGTCAGGTGTACACCAGCCATATATGAGCTGTCCAACAGATGGAGTGAGCTAATACATTGCAGAGCAGTAGCCCACAGAGGGAGGACATCTCTGAACAGCACTGGCACGACACTTCAATCCCTCATAATCATCACAACAAAGTGTTGACAGTGAAATTGTCCAGACAATGCAGATAAGGCTCCCCTCAGTCTGTTATTGGCGCCCACTTACTGTTAGAGGTCCTCACCAACCCTCTTCCAGCACACACCAACAACATGGATGTGGCTTAGCAAATTCAACCCCTGGGATCTCCACTGTGTCCCTGCTTGACAGAGGCACAGCACACTAGCATCACACGGTGCCTTATGTGACCTACTTTACAGTGGCACAGTAGCCTACTGTACTGGGGAGGCAGACGCCAAGCACACTCTGGCTAAGCTGTCATTCCCTAGGGCAAACAGCCTAGTGTTGACCTCTACACCCATATGTTTAATTGTCAGATGCACAATATTTGTTGCTGATGGACTGTTTGCAGGTCTTTATTGCCATAGCATTCCCTGTTTCTATGAACAACTTGTGTATCTGTGGAAGATGTTTGAATATGAGAGGGATCCACTATATCACGTATGTCTCTGTAGTCATTTAACTGTGTGCACTGGGCAGATTGCTGTAATGTGGTTGGTTCCTGGAATTACACGTACAAATACCGGATATGTGTGGCCAGCTGCTAAACTGAGATTTGGCCTAAGTGTGTGAGCATGCCCAGTTCAGGCTTTCCATGGCATGTTGTCTGACATGTCTCATTTGTGCGAGCATGCCCAGTGCGAGATTTCCATATGTTGAACTCTGCAACCCACCACATTTGTGGAGGAGTGTGAACTTCAACAATATCTCAAGTTTATGGTTGTGTGTTGTGTGTCATGTTGTGTAGTTACTGTCCAACTGCTTTGTGTCTGAACACAACAGGGATTATACTGTGCCTGTATGGTTTGCATGGGATACTTTGCATACAGTTGTCAACATCCTTTCATACTGACCTAACACTGTAGTACCGTATAGTGTACTGGTTCAGTACTTTCACTGTGGTGGACAGTATCCTGGGCTTTAGTCCTATCACTGCTTTACATTTTCATAGTGAGCACAACAGCCTGGTTAGGGACCATTTGTGCACATCTGACCATGTTGCATTATGTTCAGATATGAACTACTTAAACCAGGCTTGTCCAACATTGGTAGTGTATTCCACAACATAGGTGTACATTGGCAAACACTAGCGATGTGCCCTAGGCCATTTCTAATGCTAGTCGGAGAGTGTGTTTGTCCTTCGACACATATTGTAAGTGGAGTTTGCCATGACATATGTCATGGTTAGTATACTGTGCCTCCGTCTACCCATGACATAACAGTGATACCCAGGGTAAACCTACCATCTCCCATCCACTCATCAAGATTCCTCTTGAGGAGAGTCGATGAGTGGCTCTCTGGCTAACCTGTACTGGGAGTTTACTCAAGAGTGGGGGTGGCTTCTGTGTTATGGATCATTCAGTACAGCTTGTCCTATGTATGTCAATGCTGGGGTTCAGGTCTCTCATGTGCATAGCTCACTGCCATTCAGATTGTACAAGGTGCAGCATGTTCATTGATTCCAGCTTGGACATGGCTTTATACATCAGGCACAGCTTGCCTCTGGGTGGGCAGTATGGCAGTGTGTAGAGCTGCAGTTTGTTTAATCAGGCAACACATGGCATGTGTTCAAGCTCTTTGATACTCCTGGTGAGGTACTTTTGGGGACTTTACAGTTGATGGAGGTATCTGCTGAGGTACATCCCACAGGGGCTATTGTAGTCAATTGTAACGCTGATGAAGGATAACTGCAGAGCCACAATGACCTCCCCTTATCTAGATCTGACAACCTTCATGATTAGGTGGGTATATGGTATGTTTCTGTAACCACTACAGCCACACCCTTGTCCAATGCAGGATATCTATCAACTTGTGTCCCCAGGTCTCTCATTACATGTTAAGTACTTAATGGGTTAACACCTATGTGGTAATTGGTGGGCACTTTTTTTGGGACACATTTCTGCAATTAGCTTGCTGACATGGCTATGGCACCAGTTGTCTGTTTCTATGTGGCCCTTTAGTGGGATGCTTGTGTCAGCTGGAGGGTCAGATATGGTGGCCAGTTTGTAGTCCTCTCAAACATGTTCAGACACAGTCCTTCCATATTGGCCTGTACCTATGGGACATATATATCAAACGAGGGAGGTCCCAGGACCAAGCCTTGTGGGATGCCAGTTATATCTGGTTTGTAGTCTGACATGGCTGCAGCATGTCTGACCATGTCAATTCTGTCCTTGGTCTGGTTTGCAACCCCTCTACTGACATAAGGGTTTATATTTAAGCTGGTGAGCTTATCTATAATGAACATGTGGGGTATTGTATGGAAGACTTTGCAAGGTCCAGCTACGCTGTGTGGACCACATTGCCCTCATCAATGACCTTAATGACTGTTTCAAATGAGTCAAACATGTTTAAGGGGCAGGATCTGCACTTAAGAAAGCCACACTGGGTAGGGTCCGGTGTCAGTAGGTCCCCAATATCTTTATGTCTGCGGTACATGCTGATCCTTTCCATAGCTGGGGGGGGGGGTTGCACTGCACCTGTCAGGTTGGATGTTGGCAATATGTGTGTGTGTTTGGTATGTTGTTTGTAATATTTGAGTGATTCAGAGCATATCTGTGAATTCCCAACAAGGTTCCTACCGTCAGTTAAGAAAGCCTTGTGATTATCCTTAGTGCCCTGTACAATTTGTATCTTCATAGGTTCATACTAGGCTATCCACCCTAGGGCATTTATAAGCCTAGCCAGAGTGTGTGTGGCTTTCACCATCCCTTGCTATGTGAATATTATGGCCATTTATGATTTACTTTACTGTGCCTCTGTCTGGACATGACACAATGAAGACCCCCAGTGTACATCTACGGTCATCCATCCACTTGGCAAGATTCCTGTTGAAGAGTGTCAGTGAGGGGCTCTGCCTAACATGGAGTGGGATTCTGTTCCAGGCTGTAGGGAGCCTTATGTATCTGTTCCTACAGCACATCCTATTTCATTATGTGTTGAGGTTGACATCTCTCACTCTCACAGCTCCGATGGCTTTGGGTTTTCTGGGGTAGAGCATGTCCATTACTCCTGTGTTGGACATGGCCTTGTACAACAGGCATACAACACCTCTGTGTAGGCAGTATGTGACTGCATTCAGCTGGGGTGTCTACAGCCAGGCAGCATATGACATATATTTGAGACCCTTTATCCTCTTGGTGAGGTACCTTTGAGGTCTTTCTAACTGCTGCAGGTGTCGGGTAAGGTACATCCCAAATGAGGCATTGTACTAGATTATGGGTCTGATAAGAGAACAGTATAGGGGCACAATGACCTCTGTTGATGTAGATGTGAATCCTTTCATGATACCGTGTCCAATATAGACAGTCTTCCTAGCCATGTTGGCAATGTGAGTGTCACATAACAGGTTACTGTCCACTTGTGTCCCTAGGTCCCGGATTACTCCTTCCATACATAATGGTTTACCACCTATGTGGTAATTTGTGAGTACCTTGTTAGGTATTTGGTGAGACATTCATACTGTCCAGTGTCTTCAGGATGGCTGGGTGGGGTTCCTGTGTGTGAGAGTGTGGTCTGTAGCATGCTACAGACTGTACAGAAGTTTTGCTATGGTTAGTTGCACCTGGGTGGTCTCCGATGCTTCATGCATTGTCAGTTACCTGGTCGTATGGGTGTCTGTGTTGAATATGGATACTCCCCCTCCTTTTATGTTTTGGTCCAGGTTTTGGGGCCATAACACATGATATGAGGTATAACCTGATAGTGCTGGTGTGCTGTCAGGAGGCTTGCTGCAGGTTTCTGTGACTGCACGGACATCAATGTTCTCCATACTGGGGAGGGCCTCAGGAGCATGCATATTGAGGTTTACACGTCTGGCATTGGTCAGCATTACCCTTATGTTTCTTTCCACTTATGTTTTCTAGGGTGGTGGGTTAGTCTTTTCAGCCTTGCCTACGAAAGGCTCTATGGAGGTGGCAAAAGCCTTATCCAATATCCAGACGCCCAGGGGTAACAGGCGAGAACCATCCCTGGAACAGCAGCGTGGCTTGTCAAGGATGACATCCCAAGCAGACAGACATTGGATCCCCTTGGAATGACACCAGTAATTGTGCCACTTGTTAAAGCTGATCATTCTGTGTTTGTACTGTGGCATCATTCTTGGTGAGGGTAGGATGCTGCAAATGGTCAGTGTCATACTGGCCTGGACTACATAATCGAAGAGCTCATCTATGTCTCTTTTCATGGAGTCCGGGAGGTACATCTCAGGTCATTCACGCCAGCATGGACAATAACTGCATCATATTTCTACTTGCTTTGGGGTGACCTGCATATTTCTGTTATGTGGCATATTGTAGCAGCCTACAGGCAGCTTACTGTACCCTTTCCCTTGTTCAGTCTGGTGAGCAGGACAGCAGTGTGTCTGACTATGGAGTCACCTATGGAGTCTGTACAATACTGTTTCTCCTTCTGGCCTGTGACTGTTTGGCACACCAACTGTGTACCAGTCAGGTACTATGTTGTGTATGTGTTGCATGTGCTATGTTTGGAGTTGTGGTTGCTTGGGTGTGTCTGCTTTGGAGGCCTCTGTTGGTGTGGTGTGTTTGTAATTAGGGCCTCCGGGAATGTTTTTGTGTTTATGTCTTTGGTTTGCAGTTGTGATAGGTCTATGGGACTGCTGTGGTGTGTGTGGTTACCTTCTCCTCCCACTAGGGGTTTTGACAGTACTGACTTGAGGGAGCTCAGCCTCTGGTATGGATAGTGAGACATCTCTCACATATATTTGTATTTCTTGGGGAGTTCAGGGTTGTTCTACGTGTACTTGGGGCAGGTGTAACATTGCCTCAAGATTCACAGATCAACTTGTTAGCTGGCCTTAGTGGATTGTTGTGGACATATTTTATTGCTGGCATACTACTGATCAGTGATTAATTCCCTTTTATGTTTGCTCTATCATGTAGTAGCTTCCTCATTCTCTTGCATGGTTTGGTAATGGCTTGAGTCCACCATGCCAGATGCCTCGTGTATGGCATTGCGTCTTGGCTTTATTTGGGATTACATAATCCAAGCATTCCTGGCAGTGTTCATGGAATGCCTGTATAACAGGTTCCGAGGTGTGGCGCATATTTTGCACCCGCACAGGGCCTTTAATGGATTCCACATCAGTTTGGAAGAGTGCAACTTTTGCTTTACACATGTTTTTCACTGTGGTTTTCTGGCCAGGGACTGTGGTCAGGATGTGTATATACAGTGTGATTACTCTATGGTCTGGTCTTACCAGTGAAAGATACACTTCTCATCTTGCCATCCAGTACCCATGTTGCTGATTATCATCCAGTATGCTTACCCTCTTGTGGGAGTGGTACGTTGTTCCTGGGCATTTTGGTTTACGGATTCTAGGAACTTTTGTCCTACAGAGTTGGAGCTAGTATAATGCTCTCAGTCTATGTCTGGGTATTTTCAGTCACACAATATAATGTGGTTTTGCTTGGAGGCTTGATATATTCATGTATTCCAACACAGACCAGGTGCAGTTCCTGGTGTTGGGGCGGTATGACGTCTAGCAGGCTATAAACTGGGAGGCAGTTTAGCCACTGTTATGACCATGGCTAGTCCATGCTGCTTTTGTTGTGGTACCAACATGGGGGTGGTTATCCTTGACAATTATTGCTAGTCACCCTCCTTTTGTAGCTTGTTCCATGTTTGAGGCTGTACAGCACAGTATGAGGTGTAACCTGGTAGTGTTAGGGTGCTGTTGTGAGCCTTGACCCAGTTTTCTTTTACAGGACAGATATCAACATTCTCCATATTGGGGGAGTTTAGACTGCATGCATCTTGCTGTTTAGACTTTTGGCATTGGGTAGCATTGCATCTAGGTTCTTATCCCCTTGTGATACCTATGGAGGTGGGTTTGTGTTTTGAGCCTTACCTATTCAGGGCACACTGTGGGTAACAACAGCCTTTGCCAGTATCCATAAGGCCTGGACTGATAGGTGCATGCCACCCCTAGCAGGTGGAGCATCATGTCATGCTCAGCATGTCATCCCAGGCCCCAGGCTGGCACACATTGGATCCCCTTTGACTAACTGCAATACTTCAGCCATTTATTGCAATTGATCATCTCATCGTCATATTGTGGTATCATGCTTGGTGAGGGTAGGATGTTAGTCAGGGTCATCAAGTGTGCATATATTACATGTTGTTACATTGCTTAACACATGGCATTCATCCCTCAGGTCGTGCTGCAGGGCTGCATCTGTCGGATGCACATACTACACTCCCTGTACATGTTTGAGAGCAGGTTATGCCATTTTAGGCATCCCTGTTATTATATGAGTGGGTCAGAGAGGGGTATCATTCCCAGGGTTCCTACTGAGCCAGTGTATGTGCTATGCATTGCCTCTTTGCCAAGGCCAGGGCATACTGGGCACACCTCCTTTTGCCTACTGGGGCAGGCTTAGGTTGTTCCTCCTCCGAGTCACACTCTGCCTGTGATGGCCTTGGCAATGGTGGAGGCTGTTTGGCCCAGCCTATGCTGGTCCTGCTGCAGCTGTTTTCGCAAGATCATATTATGTAGCATAGCACATACCGCGACAGATTTGGGTACATGTAGTTGGTGAGTACTGCAAGGCTCCACCAGATGTGTCCAGACACCGGAACCGTAACAGGCAGCCCAAACACACGCTCTATTACATTACGTGTATGTGCGTGTGCCTCATTATGGCGTTCCTGTTCAGGTGTGTGTGCATTTTTGATGGGTGTCATCAGCCATGGCTCCAGTGCATAACCTGCATCCCCCACTAGGTGTCCATGTGGGATGTCCCCATTGGCAAATGTCTGGTACAGCTGTGTCAAATGCCAGATATGGGAATCATGGTAGCTCCCAGGGCAGCCAGCACACACATTCATTATTATGCCCTGGGCATCACACACGACCTGGCAGTTGATGGAGGGGAAGCCTTTGCGGTTAATGTAGGCTCTACCCCACTCACCGGCTGGTGCTTTGATGCATATGTTTGTGCAGTCTATTGCACCCACTACCTCAGGGTATTCCGCTATTTGCTGCAAGAGACGCATATTGCTGGCCAATACCTCACAGGCATTGGGGAAATATACATGATCACCGACATGTGCTGACATGGCATCCAGGAACTGGTGCAGTACCCTGGAGGCTGATGCCTGTGATATCCCCATCATATCACCAGTTGGTCTATGGAAGGAACCTGTTGCTAGTATTCTTAGGCCAACTCATACCTTGGTTTCCACTGGGATGGGTTCCCCTCTGTTGGTTCTGTGTGTGAGGTGTGGCCTGCACAGCTCAACAATTTGCTGCAGGAGGTCTCTGTCCACTCTATAGCGCTCTACTATCTCCAGCTCATGTAACCCGTGGGCCTGTACACTCTTCTCTGTCTCCTCACTGTGGGTTGTCTGGCACCATTTGCATTGTCACCACCCTCAGCAAGTAGCCTATGTCTCCTTATGACAGCTATGGCAGCCCCTAGCATTTCTGCTCTGAGCTCAGCTTTTTCAGTTTTCACTTCTAATAGCTTACTCCTGTCTTGCAGTGTCTCTTGAGAGAAACATCCTGCACTGCTGTTTGCAGAGTTTTAAGTGCTTGGCTGAGCTACTATTCTGCCTGTGTAATTGCCTGCTTCTAATTGTTTTCACCTGCTAGCTCCAGCAGTATTCCCTGCTAGCTTCCTACTAATTCTGTTGCTTCCTTTTTACTTTCTGTTTCCTCAGGAGACAGCAGCATACCAGCAGAAACACGCTCACAGTGGCTTACATGCGCGCAGACATGCTTACACGGTTCAGAATCTGCTTATTCAGGTTAAAACGCAAGCACACTAGCGCAAACAGTGTTACAAGTCTGCCAACAGGCTCCCACATGCTCAGTCTGCCTTACACGCACACACACTGCCCTACTCGCACTTCATGGCACGCACACATGCGCATGCATGCCCAGCAAGAAACTTTGGTGTAAGTAACAGTGTACACCTTCCATTTCTTGACTTTCCCATGCTTATCTTGTGGCACTCCTCTTTCCATGATATTTGTCTGACATCTGTCATGTAACACTGACCTCCAATGAACTGCATTTCTTTCTACCATTCCCCCCTGTGATGTCACCTATCTCCTACTCTATTCCTCCTTCTTATGTATCTCTTACACTACTCAGAATGTGCTCATTTGCTATGTGACAGTGGAATTCAGTATCCTAACACTCATTTATATCAGATTGCCTACTAATGCTTAGTTACATGTCTTAGACTCAGCTTCCCTCCTTAGCAACCACTAAACGGTGGCCATGATGTTTTTGGTCTGCTGGTCCCTGCATTGTAAATCCATGTATTGCATAAAACCCACATTTGTGGGTTTATAAGCTTCATTTTTATGTTTTATACAGCGCAGCCTGTTTGCGCCGAAAAAAAAATTATTTCTTATATTTGCATCGGGGTACCTTGCCAATGGCCACATATTTGGCCATTGGCATGCTGCCTGACACATATGCACCCTTTATTTGGAGCTGACATGGCTCCATTGTGTTTTGAAACGTACTCAGTTGTCAACTGAGTACATTTCTGCAATTAAAACGGCTCTTGTACGGGCTGCTTTGGGCTTCCTGGATCGCTAATCTACCTCATTTGCATGCCTTTCGGCTGCAAGTGGCGTGATTAGAATATCCACGCCCACTCTGTGTAAGAGACGTTTTAGCTGGTCTCTTACACGGGATTTAGGGCTGTTCCTGGATCGTGAAGGCTGCATGGAGTCTTGCACTACTCTTAGACTCCGTGCAAGCCTTCGTGAATCTTGCCCACATAGTGAATGCCTGAAAAAGGAAATAAATATGTAAAATTAATAACTTTTTAAATAATTTCTGCATGTTTGCACTATGTGCCACACTGCACAAACATGCTTAACAGAAATAAAAAAAAATAAAAAAACAACACAACTAATATGGTTTCCACAAATGTATTGTAGGATCTTGCGTTGGGTCCATACAAAGATGCATACTTGCTGTTACCCATCTCACATGGCTATGAGCCGTGTAGTTTCTAGGGTGTCAGCACAGATATATATGCAAATGAGATGGAGTTCTTGAATTGCTACAAGGAGGAACCATGTCTGCATATCCACTTCATGTAGGCTCTTATATGATGCTGATATTCCCATTAGATGTAGATGACATCAGTGGGTGTTTCTTATTATTTTTAGGATCTTTTGCTCTCAGTGTGTGTGTTTGCATGGTGCCCTGCATAGCTTAGTGTGCTTGAATGAGCAGACTACCCACGTGACAGTGATGACGTAGGCAGCAGTCAATTAAAACAGGATATCTTAAATAAATATTTATGACTTTTGTAAAAGCTATGCTATATACCTCAGCACATACCACTATGTAGTGCATTAAAGTAGGGCCTTTAAATTATGTCAGTTATATAATGTGCAGGTGAACTGCATCCTAATTAGCCAATTTCAATGGTAAAAACCTTTTTAAAGCCCCCCGAACTTGTATAAAATTTAAACCAAAAATAACACCCCCTTTTCATTTCTGGATTTTCTTCCTTACAGTACCTCGATACAAACCCCAGAGTGAGGAGGTGCTTTGGACCTGAATCAGTGTTCTGACTGCTGGGGTTTGGTAGTATGTCGTATGGAGTGTGCCAGGTACTGTTGCACAGTTGTTGGCTGAGCACTGATACCTGGCCATTTACATGTGTATCCACCAATAGACAGACAGATGCTATATATGTGAGATATGTTGTATCACAACAGTCGAGTAGCATGTGTAGTATGTGTGCCAAATTCTGCTGACATATTTTGCTGATATCATGTTATCTCCTTTCTCAGGACCATGGCTCACCAGCGCAATCCAGCGTACTCTGCAGCTGAGGATGAGGAGATATGCCAGAGCCTGGTGCGGGATTATGCAATACTCTTTTCCCGCACCAGCCAGAATCAGCAGGAGAGGGCTGCACTGTGGCAAGACCTGGTCTGTCGGGTAAATGACATAGGCATGCATAATAGGACATATGAGCAGGTACGACATCACTGCAGTGATTTAATCAGAAATGTCCATCAGCGTGTGTCGGATATCCAAAGGCAACAGGTTGCCACAGGTGGTGGGGTGGCTACACATCCCCCACTCACCAGACTGGAGGGACTACTCATAAGTGTTGTGGCTCCAGCCCGCCAACAACAACAACAGCAGACCTGCATTATGATGGAGGCTGGAGCCATGCAGCAGCAAGACTACGAGCGTGCAGGTAATATGCCATATGTATAGTTGACTGTTGTGTACACTGGTAGTTAATGCATGTGTGAGGTGTGTCCTTGGTTTGCTGTCATCATAGTATTTAATGTGCAAGTGTGATATTCTCAATATCAGCAGCTGACCTGTGAAAGGCGACTGTTGTACTACTGACCTGTGTCATACTCAGTAACAATGGCACAGTTGTGCCCACTGACCTTAATTTCCTCACTTCTGCAGGTCCCTCTGGTGTAACAGCAATGCAGCCTATCCATGCTGGTGAGTGTGTATTAACAATACCTTTAATAGTCTTGATAGTAATAGTGTAGAAAAAGTTTAGTACCAACGCACATTCGGAACATCCAATGTATGCTAAAAGCTGCTGTACCAGGAACAAAGTCCACAAACAATCTTTAAGATGAAACAAACGATTTATTGGAAGTAAAAGTGATGAGCGCTTTCGCGTGGTACCATCCACGCTTCTTCAGATGAATCATTTGAGTTTGTAAAAAGGTTTTATAGAACCGCTCCAAGGCGGGAAAGTCTGCTCATTAACTAATTAATTAATTAACATTCAATCAAACTAAAAAACTGAAAAACTAAGAAACATTCAAACATTTCAAGCAGTAAACGTTTTGACCATTAGAGTGCACTTACTGACTCAAAGCATGAGCTAAAACTGCTGTTACATTCTTTCAAATATGTGAGATGTACTTTGCGTGTTTTTATATAAATCTTTAACACGCGTTAAAGCAATAATAAAACAAAAAAATATATGTACGTGTAAATATATCAACTTAAATTATAAACTTATAATTATATACTTGATTAAAAACTCATGTAACCGCTATTCAAAGCATATCAAATTTATATATATGAACTATATGTTAGTAAATATAAGTTAATATAACTTTGTTCAATTTCAATTATATTCAATAATATCATTATATAAAATATAAAATATCTAAGTCCTACAAGCATAGGACTTATCACTAATAACTAAACAATGATATTATACATGCATAAAAACATTTATAAGTTGTCTATGAACATTACATATATCTCATATAAAAAAGAAAAAGTATAAGTCTTGATAGTAATAGTAATATTAGACTCACTGAGTAGTGCTCTGTGTATGCATGCAGGTGTGTCTGTGTCTGTGTGTTGATATCTCGCATGCTGAGTAGTGTGCAAGTGTGCAACTGTGTGCATGTGTGCAACTGTGTACATGTGTGCATGTGTGCACCTGTGCACCTGTGCATGTGTGCATGTGTGCACCTGTGCACGTGTGCACGTGTGGATGTGTGCACCTGTGCACGTGTGCATGTGTGCATGTGTCGATGTGTGCACCTGTGCACGTGTGCATGTGTGCATCACTGGTAACATTGTGTAGACATTGTAAACTGTGTTTCCTGTTTCCCTCCCACAGGTACTGGTGCTGCTCTGGTGTCATGCAGCAGGGAACCTGAATCAGGTGCCACGGGCACTGATAATGATGACATCTGTGTAATGGCACAGGAAGGTATGCCAGGGTCCATCATTGGTCAGCCAATTGACAGTACACAGCTGTCAACCCCATCAATGCGCACAGTTATCCTGCCAATACACCCTTTGTCTCCAATGTCCCTAGGTGATGGACAGGATACAGGGCATTGACCAGGGTAATGTGGTATCTGTGGCACATGCTTCCCCACACTGCAGCCATGGGCATGGCGCTGAGATGGTACCACACAAACAGATGTCCAGGGGTTCTCGTGGGAGCATCCGTGGGCGTACTGCCCCTGTCAGATGTGCCCACAGAGGTCTTACAACCTCAGCTATGTTTCGGGCTGTCATGCAGGCACAGTCACGTATGGAATGGTACACCAGACAGGGTCTGAGGGAGCTGACAGCATGTCGCACAGCCATGACTGACAGTATGCATGACATTGCGGCTACCATCCGTAATTTCACCGATGTCATAGACAGACGCTGTGGGGACATATTAGACCGGTTCCACAACTACATGTCCATGAGCTAGGGCGATGGTGGACGGTTGAGGCATCGACGTGGGCGTATGCCAGCAACAGCAGCAGCTGGCAGTCATCGCGGATGACAACAGGGCCGCGGCCGCCCCCATAGTGCCAGCAGCAGCCCCAGCAATGCTGGGCCTGTTCTGTCATCAGACCACCCCAGGAGACCACGTGCACGTGGCTCTGGACAGGCCCAACAGGGATCTGTGTCCAGTCAATGATCACCTGCTTCTGATGACAGTACCCAGTCTGGATTGGTACCGGATACGGTCCGTAGCATCCCTGCAAGGCACAGGTACCATGTCCGTGGCCACAGACACTGATCTGTATAACCTGGCAGGTACAGTCTGTGGCTGTCCACAAACACCAGTATAAGGCAGCCATGAGGTGGAACTGTATGCATCCATACACACTTGCGAATTGACAACACCTAGGGCTACCGCATACACGCACACACTGCATCAACATTGCCCCACCTTGTACTGCTGTCCCTCACCAACACACATACACATACATGTCAATTGGTGGCATCAGTGGCAGACTCAGGCATACCAAGTTCAAACCCTGTGCATATGATGAAACTGTGCCACCTCCTGCAATCTGTAACATCAGTGCAGGTACAGGTTAACATGTTGCTGATGGACAGGGTGACTACATAGACATGTAATAATAGTATAATGTTGTTAACAGTACTATGTGCTGATATAATTGTGGGTATATCCCAGCATGCCTGATGCAGTAAGGGTATGATTGTCTTGTACTGTTGTCTACACCCATGGTAAGTACCATAGTGTATCATCTGCACATGTTGGCATACTGGTGGTAAGGATGTCAACAGAAGGCTACATACATAGGTAGCACAGGGGATAAGGTAATGAAAGTATCGATACGCAATGATGGACATGTAAACTGCAAGTGGCATGTTGCCCAAACTGGACTCTGCAATGCGGATGTTTGAGGATGTTGATATGTGTGCAGTACTACACGACTGGTACAGGACACACAGGAGCACCCTAGCACTGCAAGCTCACATCTCATACCATGCTAGACAGCCCCAACACACAAAACTAACTGTCACAGGCGGGAGAGTCCCCATACATGTCAGGGATACTGTGGTGGCAGGCCAGGTAGCATACATCCTACTAAGTAGGGAACCACTGAGTGAAGGCTCAGTGTCTGTTATTTGACATGTGTATTACTGCAGGTATGAGCACCTGGGTTTCCATCCAGTTATTGTACATCCTGACGGTACATGCTCTGTACACTTGTGTGCTGAGACTGGACCCTAGCCATCTGACCTGTGTATTTCCATGTACATGTGTATAGTGCCTGCATATTTGCACTGTTACCTACTGGAAGTGGTACAGCTTGTTTGTTGTACAATGGACTACATGCAGCCCTGCCTACTGTAGCTTTGTTTGCATGCATGTTTGCTTGCAGTTACCCTGGAACACTGATCCCACCTGCAATGCAGAGTTACAGAGCTTCTGTGGACTCCTAGGGACATCTGCATAGCTTACTATATGTATGTCCATGTCTCACTTGACAGAACGTCACTGTTTGTCCTGTTCACATGCACGTTGCCTGTGACACATTGCATATGACTTACCTGGCATTTGTCCACGTGAGCAGTCATATATGCCAGTGCTAACTAATCACAGGCACTACACCCTAACATACTCACCTTCTGTTGAACCACCTGCTTCGTTAGGGATGGCTTGCACCTGTCACCCTGGGCTTTCGGATATTGGCAAAGGCTCTTGCTACCCCCATAGTGCCTTTTTTAGGCAAGGCTCAAAAGACAAACCCACCTCCATAGGTATCACAAGGGATAAGAAACTAAGAGTAATGCTACTCAACGCCAGAAGTCTAAACCTCAAGATGCACGCACTCGAAACTCTCCTTAGCATGGAGAACATTACTATCTGTGCAGTAACAGAAACCTGGTTCAGGGATCCCAAGAGCACCCCAGCACTACCAGGTTATACCTCATACCATGATTTTTGGCCCCAAAACTTGGAACGAACAACAAAAGGAGGGGGAGTATCGATATTCATCAAAGATACCCACACCTCCAGGTTGGTGGCAAAGCACGAAGCATCAGAGACTATCCATGTGCAACTAACAGTGGGTAAAACTGCCTTCCAGTTTATAGCCTGCTACAGACCACCCTCCCAAACCCAGGAACCCCACTCGGCCTTCCTGAGAACACTGGAAAATACGAAGGCCTCTCCAAACACCATTATATTGGGCGACTTCAACTACCCAAACATAGACTGAGAGCATTACTCTAGCTCCAACACCCTAGCCCAAAGGTTCCTAGAATTTATAAACTCAAATGCTATGGAACAACTTGTTACCACTCCCACAAGAGGGGAAAGCATACTGGACCTGATCATCACCAACATGGGGAATCTATGCTCCAGACCAGAAGTGTATCCCTCACTGGTAAGATCAGACCATAAACTAATCTCACTGGATATTCACATTCCGACCCCACCCCCTGCCCAGAAAACCACAGTGAAAAACTTCTCTAAAGCAAATTTCACACTCCTCAAAACCGAGGTAGAATCCTTCAAAGCCCCCGGGCCTGTGGAAAATACGGCCCAGACCGCAGAATCCCAAAAAGGGAAGGCATCACTGATCAGTATTAGCAAAAAACTACGGGCACTCATAAAATTGTCTAAGGCCAGCTTCGAGAGAAAAATTGCACAGGACACTAAGGATAATCACAAGGCTTTCTTTAGTTATGTTAGGAACCTGGGTGGCAATTCCCAGATATGCTCAGAATTAGTCCAAAATGATAAAAAATACACCGAACCCACAGACATTGCCAACATCCTAGCTGACAGGTTCAGCGCAAACTTCTCCCCCCCTCCACACCAAAAGAGCAAATATCTATCCCAGCAGAGTGCTGCCCCCCTGACATCTCAGATGCTCAGGTAAGAGCCGCCCTCTCCAAAGCAAAAAACACAGCATCAATGGGACCATACAGTGTCCCGGGCTGTGTCCTACATGAAGTCCAAGAAGAGCTAAACCCAAACATAACACTACTGTTCAATCTCAGCCTTACTACAGGATATGTGCCCAAAGAGTGGCGTACAGCAACAGTGGTCCCTCTCCATAATAGTGGTGCCTCAACGGATCCTGGAAACTATCGCCCCATAAGCCTGACTAGCTTGGTCTGCAAAGCTATGGAAAGGATCATCATGGACCTCATAAATAAAGATATTGGGGACCTACAGACACTGGATCCTACCCAGTTCGGCTTTGTTAAGGGCAGATCCTGCCTCCTAAACCTGGTTGATTTCTTTGAAACAGTCACCAAGGCCATTGACGAGGGGAAGGTGGTCCACACAGCCTACCTGGACCTCGCAAAAGCCTTTGATACAATACCCCACTCGGGCATTATAGATAAGCTGACCAGCTTAAATATAAACCCCTATGTCACTAGATGGATTGCAAACTGGCTCAAGGACAGAACCCACATGGTTAGAATTGCTGGAGCCATGTCAGACTCCAAACCAGTTACAAGTGGTGCCCCACAAGGCTCAGTCTTGGGACCTCTCTTGTTTGGTATATATTTCTCGGAGGTACAGGCCAACACGGAAGGAATGTGGCTGACCAAGTTCGCAGATGACTGCAAACTGGGCGCCATAATCGACTCTCCAGCCGACACAAGCATCCTCCAAAAGGGCCTCATAGAAACAGACAACTGGTGCCAGAGCCATGGCCTCAAGCTAAATGCCAAAAAGTGTATAGTCATCCCCTTTGGCAAAAACAAAGTGCCCACAAATTACCACATAGGTGGTAATCCATTAAGTACAGAAGAAGTAATTAGGGATCTAGGGACCCAAGTTGATAGCAATCTCTCATTTGACAACCACGTGGCCAAAGTGGTTAAAAAAACATTTTATATAGCCCACCTAATCATGAAGGGATTCACATCTAGATCAACGGAGGTCATCGTGCCTCTTTACTCATCCCTCATCAGGCCCATAATTGAGTACAATGCCCCTTTTGGGATGTACCTTACCAGACACCTGCAGCAACTGGAAAGACCCCAAAAGTACCTCACCAAGAGGATCAAAGGCTCAAACAGATGACATATGCTGCACGGTTAAAGAAACTCCAGCTCTACTCAGTGGCATACCGCCTGTTCAGAGGAGATCTGTGCCTGACATATAAAGCCATGTCCAACCCGGAATTAATGGACATGCTGCACCTCAGAAAATCCAAATCCCATCGACCTACGTGCTCGAGAGACTTGAACCTCAGCACTGAAATAAATAGGACATGCTGGAGGGACAGATTCATAACCCAGAGGTTCCCTTCTCTCTGGAATAAAATCCCAGTCCAGGTTAGGCAGAGTCCTCATTGACTCTCTTCAAGAGGAATCTTGATGAGTGGATGGGAGATCATAGGTTTACCCCGGGTATCACTTCTGTGTCACTGTTAGACAGAGGCACAGTATACTAACCTCGAAAAAGGGCATAGCAAAATAAATTTAAAATGGGTGGCAAAAGCCAAACACATTCTGGCTAGGCTTATAAATGCCCTAGGGCAGATAGCCTAGTATGAACCTATGAACCTATGTACCTTGTTCCCCATTGGCCCTATGTGCTGTTAATCACCATGGCAATCACAATACTATGGTAGCATGTGCAAAGGTCACTTGTCAGTCACCTCTATGGTACAGTTGTGGAATATGTGGGTCATGTGGCAATGTCACAGCTCCCACATGTACACAGTCAACCCTCTCCCCTACAGATGGACGTACAACACATGTATGAGATGCAACCACATAGCCAAACTGGGGACTAAGCACTCTGAACCCAGTACTGGCATAACCTGTCAGGTGGCATGAAATACTACAGTGACTACAATACCAGTCTGATGTAGACCTACACTGACAGCAATCCAAACATGTGAACACACTGGGCCATTCGTGGAGCCTCAGAATAGCATCCTGCCTGAGCAGCAGACACCTATGCAGCTGGCACACAGGCATACGTTAAGCCGGAACACAGCACGTGCAACACATAGCACACAAATCCTGTGTGCCAAATAGTCACAGCCTGTACGGCTAGACAACACACCTGCTACAGTTGTGTTAGGTACCTTTATTGTCCGGTACAGTGAGGTCCCGCTCACCAGGCTGGACAATGTGAAGGTCACAGTGATATGCCCGTGGGGCACTATGGTCCACCACATAACACAAGCATACAGGTCAGTCAGAGGCATGGACACATATGACTCAGTCATTGTCCATGCCACTATGGCTGACCTGTGATGTACCTCCCTGGACTACATGATAGGGAACATGGAAGGGCTCTCTGAGCATGTGGCACAGGCTGGTATGACCCTGACCTTGGTTGACATCATACTCTCACCAGGAATGCTGACGTATTACTGAATGCTGATGAATTACTGTAGCTACAACACCCTAGCTGAAAGGTTCCTAGCATGTAGTCACTGCATTGCTATGGAACAACTTGTTACCACTCCCACAACAGGTGAAACATGCAGCACCTGTTCACCAACAACATGTAGACTATATGCCCCAGACCAGATGTGTATCCCTCGCTGCTAGGATGATACCATATACATCTCACACTGTATATACACATACCACATGCAGCACCCGCACAGAATACCACAGTCATAATGTTATCCAGTGCAAATACCATGTATTCACATGTGGCAGGCGTCAGACATGGGAACTATTGAAGGTCACAGGTACATATGTGTATTTGGCACACACATACATCATCTCTGTCCATTGCCATTAATGTTTTAATCGATGTCATGCATTATTGTGAACAACAACCCACACACATGAGCATTCTGTGTGACAAAAACACATTTGGCATGTATGGAATTCAAAGCCATAACTAACTGTGCTATGACAGTAGTGAGAGACACAGTAGCAGAGCATGCTATTTGCATTATTGGGAGATTTTCCCTCTTCCGCTGTACTTGTAGGGTGCTGACATCATCTCTGTGTAGAGATTGGAATATGCAGCAGCTGGTGTGTTGTACTGGTTGGCAAAAAGGCCAGTACTCTCATACATGTAATTGCACGCACCCACACACACTTACCATTTGCAGGATTCAAACCCCTAATTAACTATGTTATGAAACTCAAGATGGGCGTATTAGCAGAGCGCGCTATTCGCATTACTGGGATGTTTCCCTTCTCCTGCTGTACTTATAGGGTGCTGACATCATCAGTGTTTAGAAAGAGGAATGTGCATCCTGTAGTGTGTTCTCCTAGTTGCCAAAAGGGACATTCCTTTCATACAGAATTGCACACACACTAACCCCCCTCCACACACACTGAGCATTTGCAGTATTCAAACCCCTACCTAACTATGTTATGACACTCGAGACAGACACATTAGCAGAGCGTGCTATTCGCATTACTGGGAGTTTTTTTTTCTCCTGCTGTACTTAAAGGGTGCTGACATCATCAGTGTTTAAAAAGAGGAATGTGCATCCTGTAGTGTGTTCTCCTAGTTGCCGAAAGGGACATTTTTTTCATACAGAATTGCACACACACTAACCCCCCTCACCACACAATGAGCATTTGCAGGATTCAAACCACTACCTAACTATGTTATGGCACTCGAGACAGATGCATTAGCGAAGCGCGCTATTCGCATTACTGAGAAGTATCCCTTCTCCTGCTGTACTTATAGGGTGCTGACATCATCAGTGTTTAGAAAGAGGAATGTGCATCCTGTAGTGTGTTCTCCTAGTTGCCAAAAGGGACATTTCTTTCATACAGAATTGCACACTAACCCTCCTCCACACACACTGAGCATTTGCAGTATTCACACCCCTACCTAACTATGTTATGACACTCGAGACAGACGCATTAGCAAAGCACGCTATTTACATTACTGGGAGGTTTCCATTCTCCTGCTGTACTTATAGGGTGCTGACATCATCAGTGTTTAGAAAGAAGAATGTGCATCCTATAGTGTGTTCTCCTTGTTGCCAAAAGGGACATTTCTTTCATATAGAATTGCACACACACTAACCCCCCTCCACACACACTGAGCATTGCAGGATTCAAACCCCTACCTTACTATATTATGACACTCGAGACAGACACATTAGCGAAGCACGCTATTCGCATTACTGAGAGGTATCGCTTCTCCTGCTGTACTTATAGGGTGCTGACATCATCAGTGTTTAGAAAGAGGAATGTGCATCCTGTAGTGTGTTCTCCTAGTTGCCAAAAGGGACATTTTTTTCATACAGAATTGCACACACACTAACCCCCCTCCACACACACTGAGCATTTGCAGAATTCAAACCCCTACCTAACTATATTATGACACTTGAGGGAGACGCATTAGCAGAGCACACTATCCGAATTACTAGGCATTTGTTCTGCACCTGTAGTATTTATAGGGTGCTGACATCATTATTTCTACAGAGGTATGTACATCTATTACTACCTGTCTGGTGGGGGATAGCATATATATGCATTTGCAGCCAACTACTTCAGGGTCAGATATGCACATTGCACTTGCAGGTTATGTTCTATACCATGCTTCGTGACCACAGGACCTGTAACACACAACACAACCAGTTCGGACCACCCCTCCCACATCCAGGACACACACTTTGCTTCCCTGGGAACAGTGCAAAGATATGCAGGTGTTCACATACACCATTCCAGTTGTTAACGTCAGGTACAGGTATATTGTGTGTGGGAACTACTCAGGCCTCTACAACATTACCCTACAGCTACTACAATTTGTGAGTCCATGTGCTATGGCAGAACCACTCACTACAGCCACAAGGGGGAATGCATATTGCACCTGACCATCTGCAACATGGGTACTCACTGTTCCACACCAGAGGTAGACCACCATTGTTGATATCTGACCATACCCACCTTTCCCTGGACATCCATATCCCATCCCCACCCCCAGGCAAGGTTGTCACTGCAAACAAAGTGTATTTATCAAAAGCAGACTTTACACTTGTGAAGACTGAGGTGGAAGACTTCAAAGGACCCATGCTGGGGGAGTATACAGGCCACTCTGCATAATCCTTGACAATTGCATTCTATGAGCATGTGGAAGGTTTGCATTGATCATGCTATCCCAAATATATCCATGACTGCTCCACAACAGGACACCTGTCAGGTGTACACCAGCCATATATGAGCTGTCCAACAGACGGAGTGAGCTAATACATTGCAGAGCAGTAGCCCACAGAGGGAGGACGTCTCTGAACAGTACTGGCACAATTCCCTCATAATCAGCACGACAAAGTATTGACAGTGAAATTGTCCAGACAATGCAGATAAGGCTCCCCTCAGTCTGTTATTGATGCCCACTTACTGTTAGAGGTCCTCACCAACCCTCTTCCAGCACACACCAACAACATGGATGTGGCTTAGCAAATTCAACCCCTGGGATCTCCACTGTGACGCTGCTTGACAGAGGCACAGCACACTAGCATCACACGGTGCCTTATGTGACCTACTTTACAGTGGCACAGTAGCCTACTGTACTGGGGAGGCAGACGCCAAGCACACTCTGGCTAAGCTGTCATTCCCTAGGGCAAACAGCCTAGTGTTGACCTCTTCACCCATATGTTTAATTGTCAGATGCACAATATTTGTTGCTGATAGACTGTTTGCAGGTCTTTATTGCCATAGCATTCCCTGTTTCTATGAACAACTTGTGTATCTGTGGAAGATGTTTGAATATGAGAGGGATCCACTATATCACGTATGTCTCTGTAGTCATTTAACTGTGTGCACTAGGCAGATTGCTGTAATGTGGTTGGTTCCTGGAATTACACGTACAAATACCGGATATGTGTGGCCAGCTGCTAAACTGAGATTTGGCCTAAGTGTGTGAGCATGCCCAGTTCAGGCTTTCCATGGCATGTTGTCTGACATATGTCTCATTTATCTAAGTGTGCGAGCATGCCCAATGTGAGCTTTCCATATGTTGAACTCTGCAACCTACCACATTTGTGGATGAGTGTGAACTTCAACAATATCTCACATTTATGGTTGTGTGTTGTGTGTCATGTTGTGTAGTTACTGTCCAACTGCTTTGTGTCTGAACACAACAGGGATTATACTGTGCCTGCAGGGTTTGCATGGGATACTTTGCATACAGTTGTCAACATCCTTTCATACTGACCTAACACTGTAGTACCGTATAGTGTACTGGTTCAGTACTTTCACTGTGGTGGACAGTATCCTGGGCTTTAGTCCTATCACTGCTTTACATTTTCATAGTGAGCACAACAACCTGGTTAGGGACCAGTTGTGCACATCTGACCATGTTGCATTATGTTCAGATATGAACTACTTAAACCAGGCTTGTCCAACATTGGTAGTGTATTCCACAACATAGGTGTACATTGGCAAACACTAGCGATGTGCCCTAGGCCATTTCTAATGCTAGTCGGAGAGTGTGTTTGTCCTTCGACACACATTGTAAGTGGAGTTTGCCATGACATATGTCATGGTTAGTATACTGTGCCTCCATCTACCCATGACATAACAGTGATACCCAGGGTAAACCTACCATATCCCATCCATTCATCAAGATTCCTCTTGAGGAGAGTCGATGAGTGACTCTCTGGCTAACCTGTACTGGGAGTTTACTCAAGATTGGGGGTGGCTTCTGTGTTATGGATCATTCAGTACAGCTTGTCCTATGTATGTCAGTGCTGGGGTTCAGGTCTCTCATGTGCATAGCTCACTGCCATTCAGATTGTACAAGGTGTAGCATGTTCATTGATTCCAGCTTGGACATGGCTTTATACATCAGGCACAGCTTGCCTCTGGGTGGGCAGTATGGCAGTGTGTGGAGCTGCAGTTTGTTTAATCAGGCAACACATGGCATCTGTTCAAGCTCTTTGATACTCCTGGTGAGGTACTTTTGGGGACTTTACAGTTGATGGAGGTGTCTGCTGAGGTACATCCCACAGGGGCTATTGTAGTCAATTGTAACGCTGATGAAGGATGACTGCAGAGCCACAATGACCTCTCCTTATCTAGATCTGACAACCTTCATGATTAGGTGGGTATGTGGTATGTTTCTGTAACCACTACAGCCACATCCTTGTCCAATGCAGGATATCTATCAACTTGTGTCCCCAGGTCTCATTACATGTTAAGTACTTAATGGGTTAACACCTATGTGGTAATTGGTGGGCACTTACTGTATATCCACAGGGGTTGACTATACACATTTCTGCAATTAGCTTGCTGACATGGCTATGGCACCAGTTGTCTGTTTCTATGTGGCCCTTTTGTGGGATGCTTGTGTCAGCCGGAGGGTCAGATATGGTGGCCAGTTTGTAGTCCTCTCAGACATGTTCAGACGCAGTCCTTCCATATTGGCCTGTACCTATGGGACATATATACCAAACGAGGGAGGTCCCAGGACCAAGCCTTGTGGGATGCCAGTTATATCTGGTTTGTAGTCTGACATGGCTGCAGCATGTCTGACCATGTCAATTCTGTCCTTGGTCTGGTTTGCAACCCCTCTACTGACATAGGGGTTTATATTTAAGCTGGTGAGCTTATCTATAATGAACACGTGTGGTATTGTATGGAAGACTTTGCAAGGTCCAGCTATGCTGTGTGGACCACATTGCCCTCATCAATGACCTTAATGACTGTTTCAAATGAGTCAAACATGTTTAAGGGGCAGGATCTGCACTTAAGAAAGCCACACTGGGTAGGGTCTGGTGTCAGTAGGTCCCCAATATCTTTATGTCTGCGGTACATGCTGATCCTTTCCATAGCTGGGGGGGGGGGGGTTGCACTGCACCTGTCAGGTTGGATGTTGGCAATATGTGTGTGTGTTTGGTATGTTGTTTGTAATATTTGAGTGATTCAGAGTATATCTGTGAATTCCCAACAAGGTTCCTACCATCAGTTAAGAAAGCCTTGTGATTATCCTTAGTATCCTGTACAATTTGTATCTTCATAGGTTCATACTAGGCTATCCACCCTAGGGCATTTATAAGCCTAGCCAGAGTGTGTGTGGCTTTCACCACCCCTTGCTATGTGAATATTATGGCCATTTATGATTTACTTTACTGTGCCTCTGTCTGGACGTGACACAGTGAAGACCCCCAGTGTACATCTACGATCATCCATCCACTTGGCAAGATTCCTGTTGAAGAGTGTCAGTGAGGGGCTCTGCCTAACATGGAGTGGGATTCTGTTCCAGGGTGTAGGGAGCCTTATGTATCTGTCCCTCCAGCACATCCTATTTCATTATGTGTTGAGGTTGACATCTCTCACTCTCACAGCTCCGATGGCTTTGGGTTTTCTGGAGTAGAGCATGTTTATTACTCCTGTGTTGGACATGGCCTTGTACAACAGGCATACAACACCTCTGTGTAGGCAGTATGTGACTGCATTCAGCTGGGGTGTCTACAGCCAGGCAGCATATGACATATATTTGAGACCCTTTATCCTCTTGGTGAGGTACCTTTGAGGTCTTTCTAACTGCTGCAGGTGTCGGGTAAGGTACATCCCAAATGAGGCATTGTACTAGATTATGGGTCTGATAAGAGAACAGTATAGGGGCACAATGACCTCTGTTGACGTAGATGTGAATCCTTTCATGATACGGTGTCCAATATAGACAGTCTTCCTAGCCACGTTGGCAATGTGAGTGTCACATAACAGGTTACTGTCCACTTGTGTCCCTAGGTCCCTGATTACTCCTTCCATACATAATGGTTTACCACCTATGTGGTAATTTGTGAGTACCTTGTTAGGTATTTGGTGAGACATTCATACTGTCCAGTGTCTTCAGGACGGCTGGGTGGGGTTCCTGTGTGTGAGAGTGTGGTCTGTAGCATGCTACAGACTGTACAGAAGTTTTGCCTACGGTTAGTTGCACATGGGTGGTCTCCGATGCTTCATGCATTGTCAGTTACCTGGACGTATGGGTGTCTGTGCTGAATATGGATACTCCCTCCTTTTATGTTTTGGTCCAGGTTTTGGGGCCATAACACATGATATGAGGTATAACCTGGTAGTGCTGGTGTGCTGTCAGGAGGCTTGCTGCAGGTTTCTGTGACTGCACGGACATCAATGTTCTCCATACTGGGGAGGGCCTCAGGAGCATGCATATTGAGGTTTACACGTCTGGCATTGGTCAGCATTACCCTTATGTTTCTTTCCACTTATGTTTTCTAGGGTGGTGGGTTAGTCTTTTCAGCCTTGCCTACGAATGGCTCTATGGAGGTGGCAAAAGCCTTATCCAATATCCAGACACCCAGGGGTAACAGGTGAGAGCCATCCCTGGAACAGCAGCGTGGCTTGTCAAGCATGACATCCCAAGCAGACAGACATTGGATCCCCTTGGAATGACACCAGTAATTGTGCCACTTGTTAAAGCTGATCATTCTGTGTTTGTACTGTGGCATCATTCTTGGTGAGGGCAGGATGCTGCAAACGGTCAGTGTCATACCGGCCTGGACTACATAATCAGAGAGCTCATCTATGTCTCTTTGCATGTAGTCCGGGAGGTACATCTTAGGTCATTCACGCCAGCATGGACAATGACTGCATCATATTTCTTCTTGCTTTGGGGTGACCTGCGTATTTGTGTTATGTGGCATATTGTAGCAGTCTACAGGCAGCTTACTGTACCCTTTCCCTTGTTCAGTCTGGTGAGCAGGACAGCAGTGTGTCTGACTATGGAGTCACCTATTACATCTGTATCAGGCATGTTGTTTCTCCTTCTGGCCTGTGACTGTTTGGCACACCAGCTTTGTGTACTATGTGTTGCATGTGCTATGTTTGGAGGTTGTGGTTGCTTGGGTGTCTGCTTTGGAGGCCTCTGTTGGTGTGGTGTGTTTGTAATTAGGGCCTCCGGGAATGTTTTTCTGTGTTTATGTCTTTGGTTTGCAGTTGTGATAGGTCTATGTGGGACTGGGTTTGTGGTGTGTGTGGTTACCTTCTCCTCCTGACTAGTTTTAACAGTACTGAGTTGAGGGAGCTCAGCCTCCGGTTTGGATAATTGGTTGCATCTCTCACATATATTTGTATTTCTTGGGGGGAGTTCAGGGTTGTCTGTGTACTTGGGGCAGGTGTAACATTGCCTCAAGATTCACAGATTCAACTTGTTGTAGCTGGCCTTAGTGGATTGTATGTGTGGACATATTTTATTGCCATACTACTGATCAGTGATTAATTCCCTTTTTATGTTTGCTCTATCATGTAGTAGCTTCCTCATTCTCTTGCATGGTTTGGTAATGGCTGGAGTTCACCATGCCAGATGCCTGCGTGTATGGCATTGTGTCTTGGTTTTATTTGGGATTGCATAATCCAAGCATTCCTGGCAGTGTTCATGGAATGCCTGTATAACAGGTTCTGAGGTGTGGCCCATATTTTGCACCTGCACAGGGCCTTTAATGGATTCCACATCAGTTTGGAGGAGTGCAACTTTTGCTTTACACATGTTTTTCACTGTGGTTTTCTGGCCAGGGACTGTGGTCAGGATGTGTATATACAGTGTGATTACTCTATGGTCTGGTCTTACCAGTGAGGGATACACTTCTCATCTTGCCATCCAGTACCCATGTTGCTGATTATCACATCCAGTATGCTTACCCCTCTTGTGGGAGTGGTACATTGTTCCTGGGCATTTTAGTTTATGGATACTAGGAACTTTTGTCCTACAGTGTTGGAGCTAGTATAATGCTCTCAGTCTATGTCTGGGTATTTTCAGTCATACAATATAATGTGGTTTGGAGGGTTTGATATATTCATGTATTCCAACACAGGCCAGGTGCAGTTCCTGGTGTTAGGACGGTAGTCTTCAGCAGGCTATAAACTGAGAGGCAGTTTTAGCCACTGTTACTTGACCATGGCTAGTCCATGCTGCTTCTTGTTGTGGTACCAACATGGGGGTGTAGTTATCCTTGACAATTATTGCTAGTCACCCTCCTTTTGTAGCTTGTTCCATGTTTTGAGGCTGTACAGCACAGTATGAGGTGTAACCTGGTAGTGTTAGAGTGCTGTTGTGAGCCTTGACCCAGTTTTCTTTTACAGGACAGATATCAACATTCTCCATATTGGGGGAGTTTAGACTGCATGCATCTTGCTGTTTAGACTTTTGGCATTGGGTAGCATTACATCTAGGTTCTTATCCCTTGTGATACCTATTCAGGGCACACTGTGGGTAACAACAGCCTTTGCCAGTATCCATAAGGCCTGGACTGATAGGTGCACGCCACCCCTAGCAGGTGGAGCATCATGTCATGCTCAGCATGTCATCCCAGGCTGGCACACATTGGATCCCCTTTGACTAACTGCAATACTTCAGCCATTTATTGCAATTGATCATCTCATCGTCATATTGTGGTATCATGCTTGGTGAGGGTAGGATGTTAGTCAGGGTCATCAAGTGTGCATATATTACATGTTGTTACATTGCTTAACACATGGCATTCATGCCTCAGGTCGTGCTGCAGGGCTGCATCTGTCGGATGCACATACTACACTCCCTGTACATGTTTGAGAGCAGGTTATGCCATTTTAGGCATCCCTGTTATTAAATGAGTGGGTCAGAGAGGGGTATCATTCTCAGGGTTCCTACTGAGCCAGTGTATGTGCTATGCGTTGCCTCTTTCTCAAGGCCAGGGCATACTGGGCACACCTCCTTCTGCCTACTGGGGCAGGCTGAGGTTGTTCCTCCTCCGAGTCACACTCTGCCTGTGATGGCCTTGGCAATGGTGGAGGGCTGTTTGGCCCAGCCCTATGCTGGTCCTGCTGCAGCTGTTTTCGCAAGATCATATTATGTAGCATAGCACATACCATGACAATTTGGGTACATGTAGTTGGTGAGTACTGCAAGGCTCCACCAGATGTGTCCAGACACCGGAACCGTGACTTGAGCAGCCCAAACACACGCTCTATTACATTACGTGTTTTTGCGTGTGCCTCATTATGGCGTTCCTGTTCAGGTGTGTGTGTGTGTTTCTGATGGGTGTCATCAGCCATGGCTCCAGTGCATAACCTGCATCCCCCACTAGGTGTCCATGTGGGATGTCCCCATTGGCAAATCTCTGGTACAGCTGCGTCAAATGCCAGATATGGGAATCATGGTAGCTCCCAGGGCAGCCAGCACACACATTCATTATTATGCCCTGGGCACCACACATGACCTGGCAGTTGATGGAGGGGAAGCCCTTGCGGTTAATGTAGGCTCTACCCCACTCACCGGCTGGTGCTTTGATGCGTATGTGCGTGCAGTCTATTGCACCCACTACCTCAGGGTATTCCGCTATTTGCTGCAAGAGACGCATATTGCTGGCCAATACCTCACGGGCATTGGGGAAATATACATGATCACCAACATGTGCTGACATGGCATCCAGGAACTGGTGCAGTACCCTGGAGGCTGATGCCTGTGATATCCCCATCATATCACCAGTTGGTCTCTGGAAGGAACCTGTTGCTAGTATTCTTAGGCCAACTCATACCTTGGTTTCCACTGGGATGGGTTCCCCTCTGTTGGTTCTGTGTGTGAGGCGTGGCCTGCACAGCTCAACAATTTGCTGCAGGAGGTCTCTGTCCACTCTATATCGCTCTACTATCTCCAGCTCATGTAACCCGTGGTAGGTGACCCTGGGCCTGTACACTCTTCTCCGTCTCCTCACTGTGGGTTGTCTGGCATCATTTGCATTGTCACCACCCTCAGCAAGTAGCCTATGTCTCCTTATGACAGCTATGGCAGCCCCTAGCATTTCTGCTCTGAGCTCAGCTTTTTCAGTTTTCACTTCTAATAGCTTACTCCTGTCTTGCAGTGTCTCTTGAGAGAAACATCCTGCACTGCTGTTTGCAGAGTTTTAAGTGCTTGGCTGAGCTACTATTCTGCCTGTGTAATTGCCTGCTTCTAATTGTTTTCACCTGCTAGCTCCAGCAGTATTCCCTGCTAGCTTCCTACTAATTCTGTTGCTTCCTTTTTCCTTTCTGTTTCCTCAGGGGGGAGCAATGCGTATACCAGCAGAAACATGCTCACAGTGGCTTACACGCGCGCACACATGCTTACACGGTTCAGAATCTGCTTATTCAGGTTAAAACACAAGCACACTAGCGCAAACAGTCTTACAAGTCTGCCAACAGGCTCCCACATGCTCAGTCTGCCTTACACGTGCGCACACTGTCCTACTCGCGCTTCATGGCGCACGCAAGATGCACCCAGCAAGAAACCTTGGTGTAAGTGACAGTGTACACCTTCCATTTCTTGACTTTCCCATGCTTATCTTGTGGCACTCCTCTTTCCATGATATGTGTCTGACATCTGTCATGTAACACTGACCTCCAATGAACTGCATTTCTTTCTACCATTCCCCCCTGTGATGTCACCTATCTCCTACTCTATTCCTCCCCCTTATGTATCTCTTACACTACTCAGAATGTGCTCATTTGCTATGTGACAGTGGAATTCAGTATCCTAACACTCATTTATATCACATTGCCTACTAATGCTTAGTTACATGTCTTAGACTCAGCTTCCCCCCTTAGCAACCACTAAACGGTGGCCATGTTGTTTTTGGTCTGCTGGTCCCTGCATTGTAAATCCATGTATTGCATAAAACCCACATTTGTGGGTTTATAAACTTCATTTTTATGTTTTATACAGCGCAGCCCGTTTGCGCCGAAAAAAAAAAATTATTTCTTATATTTGCATCGGGGTACCTTGCCAATGGCCACATATTTGGCCATTGGCATGCTGCCTGACACATATGCACCCTTTATTTGGAGCTGACATGGCTCCATTGCGTTTTTTGCAGAAACGTACTCAGTTGTCAACTGAGTACATTTCTGCAGCTAAAACGGCTCTTATATGGGCTGCTTTGGGCTTCCTGGATCGCTAATCTACCTCATTTGCATACCTTTCGGCTGCAAGTGAGGTGATTAGCATATCCACGCCCACTCTGTGTAAGAGACGTTTTAGCTGGTCTCTTACACGGGATTTAGGGCTGTTCCTGGATTGTGAAGGCTGCATGGAGTCTTACACTACTCTTAGACTCCGTGCAAGCCTTCGTGAATCCTGCCCACATAGTGAATGTCTGAAAAAGGAAATAAATATGTAAAATTAATAATAACTTTTAATAATTTCTGCATGTTTGCACTATGTGCCACACTGCACAAATATGCTTAACTGAAATAAAAAAAAATAAAAAACAACACAACTAATATGGTTTTCACAAATGTATTGTAGGATCTTGCGTTGGGTCCATACAAAGATGCATACTTGCTGTTACCCATCTCACATGGCTATGAGCCGTGTAGTTTCTAGGCTGTCAGCACAGATATATATGCAAATGAGATGGAGTTCTTGAATTGCTACAAGGAGCAACCATGTCTGCATATCCACTTCATGTAGGCTCTTATATGATGCTGATATTCCCATTAGATGTAGATGACATCAGTGGGTGTGTCTTATTATTTTTAGGATCTTTTGCTCTCAGTGTGTGTGTTTGCATGGTGCCCTGCATAGCTTAGTGTGCTTGAATGAGCAGACTACCCACGTGACAGTGATGACGTAGGCAGCAATCAATTAAAACCGGATATCTTAAATAAATATTTTATTTATTTATTTATTTATTTATTCCAAAGACATGCATCTGGAGCATTTCTCCCCGGGCCTCCGCTGAAAACAGGCTCTGTGGAACCTAGTCGGACTTTCCCGGTCAACAAATGATAAATAAATAAAAAATAAATAAATAAATAAATGACTTTTGTATAAGCTATGCTGCATACCTCAGCACATACCACTATGTAGTGCATTAAAGTAGGGCCTTTAAATTATGTCAGTTATATAATGTGCAGGTGAACTGCATCCTTATTAGCCAATTTCACATGGTGAACCTAAAGCAGAACTGTATAAATTACACATGCACCCTACATTCTGATTTTACTTCAGTACTCAAGACCATTGGAGTAAAGCCTTGGGAATTTTAACTGGGATAATGCTAGGGGCTGCTGCAGTTATGCTACTTATGCATGTGCAAGATACTGAAGTCAGTTTTGCTGGTGCTGCTGACAATAGACCTAGGCCGAGATGGAGAAGAGTGTTCAGTCCCATGGTAACCATCTAGGAGCAACATGAGCTGGAGATTGTAGAGCACTACAGTGTGGACAGGGACATATTACAAGAACTCAGTGAGCTTTGCCACCTTCAGCTCAAGAGACAGAGCTAACAGAGGGGAGCCTACCCAGTATAAACAAAGGTATGTGTAGCCCTTAAGACACTAGCTACAGGTACTTTTCAAAGAACAACTGGGGACATGATGGGGTGTCACAAGCATCTGCATTCAGGATACTCCACCAACTTCTGGATGCTATGTTTCCACATGCCAGTGAGCACATATCTTTTCCCCTTTCCCTTGAGGCAAGGGCCAGCAATATGCAACACTTCTACCATGTAGTACACTAACCTGAAGTACTGGGTGCCATAGATTGTACACATGTACACATGAAGGCACCACCTGGTAAGCAGGGTACAGTCGATGTTAACCGCAAGGGGTACCACTTCTTTAACAGCCAGGTCATGTGCAATGCCCAGGGGATTATCCTAAATGTGCATGCTGGTAACCCTGGCAGTTATCATGACTATCATATCTGGCACACATTACAGCTGTACCAGATGTCTGATGGGGTTACATCCCACAGGGCCATTTACTGGTGGATGCTGGCTATGCCCTGGAGCCATGGATAAAGACACCCATCAGAAATGCATGCACACCCACAGAATGCCATAATGAGCCACACACACAAACTAGGAACATCATAGAGCTTGTGTTTGGGCTTTTGAAGTCATGGTTCCAGTGGTTTGATATATCTGGTGGAGCCCTGCAGTATACTCCAGCCACATGTTCACAGATATTCACAATATGTGCTATGCTACACAATTTGATCCTATGGAAACAGTTGCAGCAGGATCAGCAAAGGGAAGGGATACACATCCCCCCACCAGTGCCTAGGTCACCACAGCCACAGTCAAAGGAGGACTCGGAGGAGGAACTCCCTGCTGACGTCCCTGTAAGCAGATGTAGGCATGCTCAATATGTCCTGGCTTGGCTAAGAGACAATGTATAGCACGTGCTGACACCTTACTCCTACTCACATACATAAATTAAAATTGATGCCAGACAACTCACACATCCTGTGTATTGACTGCGTACTGCTTGTGTCAAACAGAGTTAGTCCTGGACTACAGTTGGGTCAACTGCTGAATTTGCAGGGTAAGTCTATAACCTACTCAGTAGTCTAGTAATTATTATGCTATGTCGTATGTATGTACCGGGTACATTATACAAGTAACTACAGTGGGCTAGTTGGACAGAAATGACATCCACATGGGACTACAAATGCCCATTCCAATAATATTTTCCATTTCTATTCAGTAGGCCTCATGCATGGAATGTTCATGCAGTCCTACTGCAACAGATTACTGGTACATCATTGAAGGGAGATGTTAGGCAGTCAGGTTAAATGATAGACTGTCATGTATCCCAGCAGAACATGTGGTGTTGTTCCCCCACCTCCAACACAGCAGTGTTCCCTTGTAACTGTTGTAACAGTAACTCATCAGTGGCATTTGAGCATTTCACTCAGTCTCAGGACAGTGATATAGAAATGGCTCTCACATTGTATGTCTTAGATAATGAAGGAATAAACAAGGTACATATTTATGCAGGGGATTGTGTGATGCATGACCCTCCAACTGTCAAGCAGCTTCTGTGGCTTAAAGGAATAGTGCAATCACCTTATGTTATGGCATTCATGGTTCTAATCCAGAAATATCTACTTGTTTTGGATGTGAGCTATTTAATAATTTGTGTTCTACAGACTATCAGTAAGTTTGTCCTGTACTATATTAACCTCTTTCACATTTTACATAAGATAACTAGAAAATGTTAACCAATGTCAGTGAAGTGCAGCAGTGCAGAAACAGGGACAGATATATTGTGTAACACACAAAATCTCGGACTGGAGTACAGTCAGGTGTGGGCAGGAGTCAGTTTATAACTTGCCAAAACTCCCACTGGGCATGCTCATACACTTAGTTTAACAGAGTGCAAATCCATTGCTATGCGCAAATGATTTAAAAAAAATATATATATATATATATATATATATATATATATATATATATATATAATATGTCTATAGATGCGCACATGCACACACACACACACACACACATATATATATATATATATATATATATATATATATATATATAAAATAGTAAAAACGTATGGGGAAGAAGAAGAATAACTATATTATTAAGTGCTAATAACCATCAGTGTAAATGTGGTTCTTTCCAGCTATAAAAGCTACAGAATCTATAAAAGTTTTTATTTTATATATATATATATATATATATATATATATATATATATATATATATATACACATACATAAACACATACATCTCTCTCTCCACATATGTCTAGATAACACAGATGACACACGCATATATATATATATATATATATATATATATATATATATATATGTGTGTATGCCCCTGTTACATACAAAAATATAGAGTGAGAGATATGTAAGTATGTGTGGTTATGTCTGTATTACCTGGAATACCCAGATTATTGTGACTAAAGCTGCACTATGACACATATATCATGTTGGTCAAATGGCCAAAAGTAAGGGCTCAGCAGTAGATAACACACTTACTTACATCCTCCTGTCCCTGCTAGATGTCACCACACATAACACCAGCAAGTGAACAAGTTGTGTAATGGTAAATGTTGTGTGCTCAAACATTGACAGGGAAAATGATTTTTGGCCACAGGCTTACCCATCCAAATGTAAACAGATACATATGGCCAGAATTGTGACTGTTGCCACATAGCTAGGATAAAAAAACGGTTATTATATGCAAATGACAGTAAGAAGCAATGTCACTCTGCAGGCCACACATGCTGTTCAACACAGGGCTTGTTTATGTCCTCTATAAGTAGTTTGCCTGCAGTCATTTATAAAGCAGACTTAAGCAGTGGGGCATGCATTAAGTACTGTGTTCCGTAGTGCGTAAGACTAGATAGCTAGGGGTTCTAATGTCACTCTAGTGCACTTGATGTGTTTGTGTGTGTATGTACATCCCCTGCAAAACAAGTGTGAATACCCCACTGACTTCCAAACTGCAATGGATTTGCATGTTTTGGCCCTTGGAGTTGATGCAGACCACCAAACTCCTCTATTCCACAAGGCCTGCAGATGCCATCTTCCATAAGACTATCAACTGCCATTGTAACAACAACTTAAGCCATGGTGTATGCATTAAGTAATGTGCACTGCGGTGTCTAAGACAAAATATGTAGGGGGTTCTAATATCACTCCAGCCCCCTTGGTGTGTGTGTATGTGTATTTCTCTCCAAAATAAATGTGATTGCCACACTGACTTAGAAATAGGCAGGGTTTTGCATTATTTTGGGCATAAAGACACTCTGATGTCATCTGCCATAAGAGTACCTAAAGACATGTCAATGTCAGACTAGACCCATGGCATGTGCATTAGATAATGTGTTTTGTAGTGTGTAAAACTAGTTAGGTAGGGGTTCTCATCTCATTATAGAAAACTTGGTGTCCGTATGTGTGTGTGTGCGTGTGTGTCTGCTGTGCAGTTTTCTGTAAACATTAATTGGTAGTGGTAGTATTCTTACTAAAGCCAAGTTGGTGTGTGTGGATGTTAGGCAGAGTATTTTACATCTGCCTATGTGATCACAGGAGCATTGGAATTTACTAGGTTAATGGCCTTAGGGCCCTTACAATTATAGCCAAATTCTTTCCCTTATTTACATGATCAGCACCTATTGCCCCTGTCCAAGAAGGACACAGGCAGAACCCCTGTGGTGAAATTAGTCACCTTTCCAATTGTACAGATGGCATCTGAATAGGGCCAATGAGGTGCTCTGTTTGACATTAAGTGGGAGTCTGTTCCAAAGGTTTGTTAAATTCTGGTAGACATATCTCTCTCTCTCTCCAGCATGTTTTATTGATGTCACATACCAGGTTAGGGTCTTTACAGAGAGTAATCTGTGTACCATTTTACTTACTGATATGCAGCATTTCCAATAAATCAGGGTCACTGATTGCCTCATGCACAAGGCTTGGATCACAGACTAAAGTGACAAGGATTTCAGATGATCCCCATAGGACAGATGTTGAAGACTTAAATTTCTCTTGTGAGGAACCTTTGTGGTCTCTGCAATTGCCACTGGTGCTTGGAAACTTACATAACAAAATGACCATTGCACTCAAATATTGGCCTGATGAGGGAAGAGTACATGGAGGTTATAACTACTTCATCTTTGGGTGATAGTGCCTTCAGTTATGACATGATCAAGATATAATGCCCCTCTTACCTTTGTGGAGACATGGTGATCAATAGTAAGATAGGTATACACCTGTGTACCCATGTCTGTGTCCCCAGGTCTTTCACCCCTGAGTATGTACTTAAGGTGTTACTATTGATGTGCTACTTAGCAGAAAAATTGCTGGTACTGGAAGGAATGATACTAAATATATCTGCATGGAGTGTAAGGCCATGACTGTGGCAACAACCATTTGGTCATGTATAATCCTCTTGTAAGATGTTGACATACTTTAAAGAGTCTAGGATTGCTCCCAGTTTGCAGGCATCAGTAAACCTTTTCAGCCACAGACATTAATTTTTTTTGTTTATTCTTCGGATAAATGGATTCCAAACATTAGATGACCCATTTCTGAACCCCGTGGAATACCACTGGCTAAAGCTCTGCTATTGGAGGTGGACACCCCTATTCTCTCTATATGAGTTCTATCAGTGAACCAGTTAGTGAGCCCATTAATGATATAACTGTTGATGACTAGCTGGGTGGGTGTGTCAATGATGTCTAAGTGAGGATAGGGTCAAATAGCTTGGCTAAGTCCAGGTGTTTTGTTTGCACAGATGTCCCTTTATCCAGGTCATTGGTGACTGCCTCATATTTTTCCACCAGGTTTAACAGGAATTATCTACCTTTCACAAATCCAAGCAGTCTAGGGACACATGTTTGTAGATTACCTATATCTTTGTTGATAAGGTCCATGATACTTTGCCCCATGGCATAGTCAGGTTAATAGGTCCATAGTTCCAGTGGTCAGTGGATGCTTCATCTCTGTTCAAGGGGATAACAGTGGTCATTTTCCAGTCAGCTGAGACACAGCTGGTGGCTACACTATGATTGCAAATAGTTCCCAATGGTGTTAGTAATCCATGTTGGATCCCATGTAGGATGCAGCATGGGATGTTAGCAGGTACGATAGATGCTGTGTGTGTCACCTTAGTGAGGCCATTTACTATCTGTTCTATAGAGATAGAAGGTATGGGATAGGTTATAAGGATGTTATGGTGTACTTGTGGTTATGACAGGGGAATGTTGTCACAGAACCTGTCGGCCAACATGTTAGCTATGTCTATAGGCTCATTATATGTGGTATCATTTACTATGAGTTTGGCAACAATGTGGGCCTTTCTTTTTACGTTATACATGTAACTACACAATGCCTTGTGGTTGTACTTTATGGTGGAGGCTGATTGTGTCCCATACTTTGTTTTGCAGGACTTCACAACATTACTTATTTGCTTGTTTAAGCTGAGGAGGGAGTGCTTCCATTTTAGGGGGGATTTCTCCCTCCTAATGTTAGACACTAATGTCTACCTCTTACTGTAAAGCCTGCTAATGTCAGTTGCCCATCACATAGGTTTGCTGCGCCATGAGGGGCTTGTTTTGCTCCTGTCAGGTACAGACAAGTCAATGCAGTTGTACTAGTGCTTGTATAAAGCATTGGTGTAGAACTCAGCATAGTTACCTGTTCCATCTGAGAGGGGTGGTACAGTCAAGCTATTTATACCATCCCATAGGAGGTTATAACCTGCTGGGGTGTCAGGTGTGATACTTTGAATGAGACCAATTTGTGGTCAGATCTCACCAGGGAGGACCTCACAGTGGCGGTTCTACTGTGGTCACCCATACTGGTAAGCATCTAATCCAGTACATTGGCTCCCCTTGTGTGGAAGTCAATCCACTGGTCCAGGGCATTGTAGTTAAGGGAGTTGACTAAGCTTTAGGCAAGTGAGTTTGAGCATGAGTAATCTACCCAGTTGGTAGGTAGTTAAAGTCACATAAAAAAATCTTGTTTGGATGTATCTTGATAGACTCAAGTAGATCCATATAAGCAGAGTTGGTATCCTGGTTCATGGAGATGCTCCTGCAGCTAGCAATGGCTTGATTAGGTACCATACAAGCAGTCAATACCACCTGCAGTTTCTCCAGGGAACCATACTGTCTAATCAATCTGGATGTGCATCTATCCTTAATGAATATGTATGCACCACCGCAATTACTTTGCATGCTTTAAGTTTGAGGTCTGAACATGTGGAAGGAGATGTAGCCTGGTATGGCTGTGGTGCTCTCCACAACCATGACCCAGATGTCTGTGACTGCACAAATCTCTGCTTCTTCCACGGTGGGGACAGCTTCCAGTGAGTGGAGTTTCATGGAGTCATTCCTAGCATTTAGCAGCATAACTGTGATGTTGTTTGTAGATGGCATTTTCTCATTAGAAAATATTCCCTTGAGACATTGCCTAAAAGGCAGACTATGGGGATGGCAACAGCCTTGACCAGTAGCCAAAATCCAAGGGGTGACAGATGAAGTCCATCTCTGGCAAAGCATTGAGGTCTGTTGAGCAGGTCATCCCAGACTGACAGATAGTGGATCCTTTTATAATGACACCACACACTAAAGCAATTATTGAGGTCAACCATTTTCCATTTGTATTGAGCCATCATCCTAGGTGACAGTAAAATGCAGCTCAAGGTCAAGGGTGTACCTGCCTGAGACACATAATCTGTAAGTTCACTTATGTCTCTGCATACAATCTAGAGAGGTATATGTCTCAAGTCATAACACCAACAGGAACTATGACATAGTCATAACAGTACCTGATGTTGACAAACTTGAGTGCATGTGTGATATGGTGTATCCTGGTGAGAAAGCTGACTGACCTTTCCCTTACGTAGCCTGGTGAGAGGCACATTGATGTGTCTCATGATGTAATTACCTATGAGTAATATGTTTGAATTTGTGTTTGCCTTAGGTGCTTAACTGATGAGACAGTGGTGCCTGAGCTATTATGGGTACTGTATTCTGTAGAGGTATGATTGTGTGTAGCAAGCTTGCGTTTGGGTTTCTGGGGTGTCTGGTATTAAATTATGTGTCTGGTAAGGACCTCCACACATGTAGGTATGTGTGATGTGGATCTGGGTGTATGAGGGAGCATGGAAGCAAGGCTTTTAATATAGTCACATCTCTCACATGTTGTGTTTGTGTGGAGTAGGAGTAGAGGGTTGAGAACACTTACCACATCTTGTCAGCAGTCAGTGATAATGCCATTAGCAATAGATTCTTGCTTGTGTATACATCACAACAGGCCATGATTAGGCAGTGGCCTGACATATGCTTAAATTTAACATCTTATCACCTTTATGTTGTCATCCTAAGGTAAAACAGTACTTGAAAGTGTGGCATAACATGATAGATTGAGTATGATGCTCTGCCAGGCATGTTGCACTTGCATTAACCATAATACTGTTATTAGGCAGGGTAAGAATAGCATATCTACAAATGTACAACTCCAGCAAAGTTAGGGTCATGCTGCCACACCCTTGTGGTTGACAGCCTTAAACACACTGTCTGTAGCCACTCTTTGCAGTGAAGATGTGGATGTCCATGCATGCACAGAAAACGTGTTCAACTTTGTGGTCATTACTTTGGCCTTGCAAGTCTACAATAGCTGTCAAAAAAAGTCAAAAAGTAACTTTATTGTTATTCAGACCATACACAATGCACAGCTGAATGAAATTTCATTTCTCATGTACAAAAAACAGAAAAGCACATCAGCACAGAAACAAATACATGTACACATCAGTGACAACAGTTCCAACAAAGATACAGAAAGCACAGAAGGCACAAGGCTTCAACCAACCGCAATCTCCATCAAACCAGTCCATCCACATTGCTGCCATCTCCCTCTCCAACACCAGCATCTACAAAGTCCAATCCAGTCCCCTCCAGCACCACAGTCCACAGCCAATGCAAACAAATACCTGTCAGACAAAAAAATCAGGCAACCAACACTACCTGAAGGACCACAGCAAGCACAGTGATCCTCCAACAATCCAATCTTCCAGACTGAGACAGTCACCCCTCTATCGCTGACACCATCAGCAGCTACCCACTCAAAACTGGATCTTTCCAATCAATAACTCTGATACTTTTAAAATCAAACCTGGCCACCAAGTCTGGTCTCTGCTTTCCATTTTTCTCCATCCGCATTCTTCCCTCGCATAAATTCACCACTGAAGGTCCAAAACTTACTTGTTCAGATCAATGATATAAGAGCAAAGCAAACACAACACCATGGATATCATGGCACATCACAGACATCACAGCACTCATCCACACCAAATGGACCACCTAGCGAGTTACAATTCACAAAAACAATGTTCATTGAGAGCTGAAGATGCCGTTGATACTCAAGGTGCTACCATCTTAGCCAACTCAAGCAGCCAGACAGCAATTGGATGTTGTGTAAAATGATGTGGGAACACAGAATTGTGTTCCGGTAACATAAATGTACAGTATGACATACCTAGGATATGTGGGAGGGAGAAACACATTGGCCAAAGGTGGCCACTCCTTTACAGTAGGCCACACATCCATGTCACATAGATGTCCATCATTACACTGTTGAAGGGCAGGCTGCATGAATTGCTCTGAAATTGTCACCTAACATGGATCACTGATGCTGGGGAGCTTGCTAGAGTAACCTTGGACATCTATGTCACCTGAGATTGAACATTGTATTGTGATGCAGCAGTTGCGTTCCTAATCACCATGAGGTCAGTACCCTAGTTAAATCCTTCAAGGCTTGGAACACAAGGCATAGTACATGCAAAATTCAAATGATTATTCTCATTGCTAATCATGGCATCTACCTGGAAAAAGGTATATCAAGCCTACAGAGCCTTGCATCATGTGGGACAACTGTGTGGATGAGCAAACAGAGTATGTGTTCCAGGCAGGTATGACCCTAGCCCTAAGTGGCATCCTACCTTCACCAAGAATGTTACCACATTATCAACAAAAATAAGTAACTTTAGCAATTGGCTTAGTTTATGGTGTTTTTCCAAGGGGATCCACTATCTGTCTGCCTTGGATGACATGGTTGACAGCCCTCTTGCTTTGCCAGAGATGGTGTACACCTGTCAGCCCTGGGATTCTGGATCCTGGCCAAGTCTCTGGCCTCCCCCATTGTGCATTTTTTAGGTTATGTCCCAAAGACAAGTCTTCCAACATAAAAGATCTATCAAAAGGCAAATTAAAGGTCATGCTGCTTAATACTAGGAGCATTAACCTGAAAATTCATTCACTGGAGGCTCTCCCTGCACTGGAAAATGTCGATGTTTGTGCAGTCATGGAAACTTGGTTCAGTGCTGTGGAGAGGACCGGAATTACTCCAGGTGCAACTGACAGTTGGCAAGACACCCATCCAAGTTATAGCCAATTAACAGATCCCCCCTTCCATGACTCAGGACACCCACTCCTCCTACCTGGACCTTCTTGACTCCACCAAGGTACCCCCTAACACCCTGATCCTTGGTGACTTCAGCTACCCCACCATAGACCGGGTGAACTGTTCCTGCACTAATGCACTCACCCAATGATACCTTGACTTCATTGGTTCTAATGCACTAGACTAGCTCATCACATTCCCCACAAGGGGAGATAACATTCTGGACTTGGTTTTCACCAGCATGGGTGACTGCCACACCACTCCCATAATATGTTCTTCCCTGGTGAGATCAGATCATTGTTCGGTCTCATTCGAAGTGTCTATCCCACCCAATCCCCCTCCAGCTGTAATGAGGCTAAAAAACTTCTCAAAAGTTGACTACAACCGCCTAAGGGAGGGTATCAGTAGCTTCACACCACTGCCTTCCTCAGAGGATGCAGACAAGTATGCTGAACAGTACACCAATGCAGTATACAATCACCTGTACAACTGCATGCACTCAGCCATACCCAACAGAACTAAAACCTGCTACTCAAGGAAACACAAACCTGTCTGGTGGACATCCTTTATATACAGGCTTTACAGCAAAAGGAAAAAACTGTTGTGCAAGAGTAAAAAGGAACAAATTCCAAATTGGAAACTCTGCCTCCTCAACCTCAGCAAGTAAATTAGATCACTAGTGTAAACCTCCAAAGCTAATTAGTACTTAATGATACCACTTACACTGATCCTGTTTACTTAGGCAACCTGCTATCAGAAAGGTTCAGCAGAAACTTCACCCCCTATTCCCCCCAAGGCCCATTTGACATCCCAGATACTTTTCACTTCCCTATTCCCCCCAGGCCCATTCGACATCCATGATACTTGTCCTGCACCTCACATCTTCATAGATCAAGTGTTACGGGCCCTATCCAAGGCAAAGAACACAGCTTCCATGGGACCTGATAGTATCCCAGGCTGTATTCTGCACTATCTTCATTAATAACTATCTTCACCATTGAGCATCCTATTCAACCAAAGCCCAAGTACAGGCTTCAGTCTAGCAGGATGGAGAACTGCCATTGTAATCCCCTTGCACAAAGGTGGTGCCTCTACTGACCCCTGGAAACTATCACCCCATTAGCCTGACAAATCTGATCTGTAAAGCTATGGAGTGTATTATTATGGATCTCATAACCAAGGACATAGGCAATCTCCAAGCACCTGACCTCACCCAGTTCGGATTCATCAGGGGCAGATTTTGCCTGTTGAACCTAGTTGACTTCTTTGAGACTGTCACCAAGGTCCTGGATGAGGGAAAGTCAGTACATGCAGCTTACCTTGATTTGGCCAGAGCCTTTGACACAAGCCCCCACTTGGGCATCATTGAAAAGCTAACATAACTTGGCATAAAACCCTATCTCATCGGGTGGGTGGCCAACTGGCTCACAGATAGGACCTGCAAGGTCAAAATAGGTGTCTCCACTTCTGACAGCAGAGCTGTTACTAATATGTTCCCCAGGGATCTGTCTTGGGACCCCTACTCTTTGGCATCTACTTCTCAGAGGTCCAGGCAAAGACAACAGGCCTGTGTCTGACCAAGTTTGCAGATGATTGTAAGTTTGGTGCTGTCACTGACACTCCAAATGACGTTAACATACTGCAAGAAGGTCTCACAGCAACAAATGACTGGTGCCAAAGTCATGGCCCTAAGTTAAACACAAAAAAGTGTGTTATCATACCATTTGGAAAAAACATGGCCCCTACTGATTACCACATCAATGGCAACCCCCTAAGTACACAAGCTGTGGTGAGAGACCTGGGTACTCAGGTTGGCAACAATCTCACATTCGACCATCATGTATCAGCAGTGGTCAGAAAAAACTTTTACTTGTTTCATCTCATAAGTAAAGAGATTGCATCAAGGAAAAAAGGAGGTTATTACCTCTCTGTACTCCTCCCTCATTAAGCAGATAATTGAGTATAACACCCTGTGTTGTATGTACCTCTCCAAATGCCTGCATCAACTTGAAAGGCCACAGAAATACCTCACAAAGTGAAACTATGGCCTCCAGCACCTGTCCTATGCAGACAGGCTCAAATCACTATCAGTCTACTCGGTGTTGTACAGATTGCTCAGAGGTGATCTGTGTCTCACCTACAAGACAATAGTGAACCCTGTCCTACTAGAGATGCTCCATATCTGTAAGTCTAACTCCTCACACATTATGCTCAAAAGGCCGAAGTCTAATATGCAAGATCAACAAAACCTGCTGGAGACACAGCTTTGTCTCTCAGAGGATGCTCCATCTCTGGAATAGACTTCCCATACATGTCAAACAGAGTTTCTTGCTGACCCTCTTCAAGTGCAACATAAATGAGTGGATGGGAAAGCACAAATTTGTCCCATGGGTTCCACCTGTGTCCCTCATTGACAGGGGTGACAGGTGCTGACCGAGGTTTCTTTTTTGGGGGATAAACTCTTGGCTAGGCTTGTAAGGGCTCCAGGGCCATTAGTTTAGTAACTTCCTATGATACTATGAACAGGCTGTGGCCTGCATCTCATGTGAGCTTGGTACTAAATGTTGGCTTCTGGTGAGAGTAAAAGAATAGGCACTTAGTATCCCAGCAGAGTGTGGCTTTGGTGAGACTAGAAGTAGTAGTACCCAGGCATCCCCTCTTTTCAGTATTCTTCACAAGGTAATTGTTTTCAGTATGCACTGCTTGATAAGTATCTAACTGCAGAATAACTGTGTAAATACTCCATCCTTACCTTTACAGGGTGTATGTATTAGCTTCCCCTCCAGTGTTTGTCTGTGCTCTGTACAGACGCAGTCACCTTGGGTGACAATTTTCTTGGAAACCGTGATGTGGTATTAACTGCAGTACTGAGTTGCACACAAGACAACCAGCATTCTGTGGCAAGCACTGTCCCCAGATGTCTCAGTGGTCTGATATTTAAAGCCATGAAAGGAATTATCATGGAAATGATCATTAAAGATGTAGTACACTTACAGACACTGGAACATACCCAGTTTGGTTTTGTCAAGGGCAAATTAGGCCTACCCTACCTGGTGGATCTCATTGAGTGGTAAACAAAGCAATGGAGGAGGAGAAAATGATCCACTTCACCTACTATGGCCTGACAAGGCATTTTTCACTATTAGGCCATCAGGCATTGTTGACAAACTGTAGAGGTTAGTTACAAACTAGTATGTCAACCAGTGGATAGCCAAATGGCTGACAGACATTATCCAGGACAATAACACTGGGGAGTCCACTGCCACAATGAGGCCAGTTACCAGTGGACTCTCACAAATCATTCCTGGGACTGCTCCTTTTCATGGCCACTGTTACTGGCCTCTGACTGACTACATTTTCAGATGACTGCAAATTAGGAGCAGTTATTAAATCCCACACTGACTCAACAGTTATCCAGGATGGGCTGACACAGACATTTAGTTGTTGTCAGAGCCACGGACTAACAGTAAATGCCAAGGAATGCATAATACTATCCCTTGAGAAGTCATCCACCCCTGATTACTACTGCATTAACCACACACCTCCAACAGTTGACCCAGTAACCAGGGAGTTTTGGACACATAGATAGTGATTTAGCCTCTGACTGTCACTAGTCGGTAATATTTGGGGATTCATTCTATGCTGCAAAACCTATAAATAAAGGTATGGCATGTAAATCCAGGAAAGTCATTGTTCAACTATATTTAGCATTCATCACATCTATCATGGAGTGCAATGGCACCTTTGATATGTAACTAACCAAGCATATCTGACAAATGTCACATCCACAGAGGTTCTACAGTAAACTGATACACAGTATATATAACATATCCTGTGCAGACCACGTCAAGCCCATAACTGTGTATTCTCTCAACAACATGCTTTGGAGGGGGGGTGCATGCCTGCCATGAAGGGAGGTGTCACACCCCACTGAGCACTTCCTGCATATCCAAGAAAGGTCTAGCACAAGAATTACCTGTCCTACACACCTATACCTTGACTGTGGTATAAATTGGACATGCTGGAGAGACAGGTATGTACCCCAGAGACTACAACCAATATGTAACAGGCTTCCCATCCATGTAAAGCAGAGTTCCACCCTACTGCAAATCATGTGCAAGTTACACAATAGGATATGGAACACGACAATGATAACTGCTTTAGGACAAATGTCTGTAATGGACACAGGGAAGCTGTAGGCGGTTCATCTCCCACGCCCTGGCTTGTACATGTCTCAGCTCCCAAAACCCTGCTTACACTTATCAAGAATATCAGACCTTGTCAGAGGTTAGTGATGCATGGTTAGGCTAAAAGCAGCCCTTGTTTTTGTTAGCCTATTATACACATATGAAGTTATGGAGCAATGTATCTATAGTATTTTACCTTTCTGATGACATTTTTCTTCTGTGCGCTCATTCCATCCAGTGCACTGACGTTGATGATTTTATTGTAGATATGTATCCATAGGTGTGTCCTACACAATCCTGAAAGTGAAATGTAAACAGTACAATGAGTCAACTTTCATTGTGTTACTGCACAGCCATTAGAACATCATCCAAATAATGTGGTTTACTCAGTAATAACGGCAGCGTACAATATCTGTAACTGACCAGTACAAGTAGAATGTCAAAGGCAACAATGGATGAAACAAATACATATTAATTTAGATAGTCACCCTGCACATCAGACACATAGCTTCATTTCCCTGCATCAATGACAAGGATGACAGGGATGTGGCACAGGTATCATCACTTGCACAGGGTGTTGCATGGGGGTGCAGGAGGCCTAGACTGACCCAATAGTTTGGCAAGTGTGTGCTTGAGTCAGAAAGGGAAGCAAGCAAGACAGACCATGTAAATGTGGTGTGTGTGTGTCTGTAGGTGACCTGAATGTGACAGTGGTATGTAAGTGTCTGTGTGAACACAGCCACGTTCAGTGCTAGCACTATGTGTCTGTATGTTAGACAGCTTTGAATCATGCATGGTATAGCTGAAAGTTCATCTCTGACCCTGAACATGAGAACTGGTTCTGCCAGGAGTTGCACTGACACTTCCATGCCCAAGGTCATATGCTGGGCTACTACATGGGGGTGACTGCTGCCTGCTGGGACTGTGTTCGCCGTGGGAATGCTCAGAACCACAAACCCATGGCATGCCACATCTTGGTGTGGACAGCACACTTCCCTCTGTAGCACTGGATGTACTGCCACTATGGGAGCGTGATTGTACATGGCCACATGGACTCTCAGCAAATGTAGTTGCTGACCTATGTCCATGAGTCTGACACTCAACTCCAACCAGACATTCCATCACAGATAAAGTGCGTTCCAAGAGAGATAGTGTGTCATCTGTCTAAAGCCAACATCTTTCCACTGTATCAGTCAACTGAGCCAGCGTATCAGCAATGCAGTATAGGCAGTCACAGATGTCAGACTGTGTTGCATCCATAACTCTGAACATTCATCTGTAGTTACTTTTAGAATGTGCCTGTGCCTCCAAGACACCCCTAAACATATGCCAAGTAACACATGATGAGGCACCTATAGGTAGTGAAGAGACAGCAGTCTTCCTATGAGCACCCCTAACAATCTGCCTATATGGAATCTCACCAACTGTTTGGCTATGGCCAGTGTTGACACTTGCTGCTGCCACAGTAACCACACTTCCCTGTTCAGTGTCCCCACCCTCTGACATCCAATATCTGTGGCCTCAGGGGACTGGGTATGTGTAGGCACACTGTGTATGGTGATAATGAGGGTGGACGAGGGATCCAAACCTCTGTGACAGAATCAGCCCCTGCAACCCCCAGCTGTGCCACACTTTGGCCACCATCATCATCACAGTCTGAAGAGACAGCGACATTAAGTTGTGAAGGGGACAAAGAATAACCTTCCAGGTCACCCATGATATAATGGGAAAGGTATCACATTAATACCTGCATTATTATGCTCTGCAGTACTATGTTGCAATATATGTTACACTGTGTACACTGCTGTAACTATTGCAGTCTTGTATAACTTATAGTCTAATATAGTAGGACATGAGGACATGATTTTCTAACACAAATATGTAAGTATTTGGAAATAACAGATCTTTAAACTAGATTCTCATGAAGAAAACATAAATTATGTACACTGCTGACATTTTGCAGAACTCTGGGCAGTTTATCGGTATGGCCAGCTGAAAAGTCCTGACAATGCTGTGAAATCAATCACTGTGGTAACACCTACAAGGCATAGGTATGTCCCTAATATGTGTGTACAGTCAGTACATTTGTCAGTCATGCAGACAGCACATCAATCCAGCCAGCAGGCCTGGGATGACACTTTAGCTAATTACCTTAAAGCAAATCTACATCTGTGACAAAACTATTTTGTAATTAGCAGCAGTGGGAGCATGGCCTCTTCCTATTCCTGACAGTTCTAAAAATATTTGAGTGAGAGCTAATGTAAACAGAACCTCATGTTACATTATAACATTGGTGCTACATTCAAATATCTCCCCTTTACAGTAGCTGCTATGATAACAGGTATGTAGGTCACAATCTCTGTATGAGCTTAAAACTGCAGCTAACCTCCTCCTTTACCCACGTAAAATTATGTAGACCCTGACATGCTAAGTGCTACAGTATTCCAATGGTGATCCAAATAAGCATACCTGGACACTCCTCTTGTGTGGAAATGACACAACATACTATGTGATGGATGCCTGGGAGCTGTCCTGTGTTGCAAGGTTTACTAGGAATTCTTCAGTGGCTAACACAGGTTGTTCCACTGCAGGACCACCGCCAGTGACCTGATGATCCCTGGCCATGTCTGCTGCCCATCTGCATGTTGAGTGGATCATATCTGTGGCACGGTGTTGCACCTACTTATATGTGCAATTCTGGTGACCCACAGCATGTATGTTATGGACCAGTTCTTCCCACAAGGCTTGTTGTTCTTGCCTATTTGCCCTCCCTCTGGACAGCAGGACTTGGTAGTGGTGTCTTAACGCCTCAATTATGAGATCATTTTCAGCCTCAGTGAAAGATGGGTGTCATCTGGCATGCATATCACCTGAAATACAAAAATATGAGAACTCATGTCAGGATCACATATGTCGGTATACAGTATGTACAGATACAGCAATAAAGGAAGGCTATCAGTATTCCCCGCTCGATTACACATCTCATATGCACCAGTGTGCCAAATAAACAAAGGATGCAGAAGTAACTAGTGACCTACTCCTGTTTATGCCATGATAGATACTCACATATGATCACACACCCAACACAGGAATTCATTTGTAAAGTGGCCCATAGCAGGACCCCCCCCCCACATAACATATGTATAAAATACAATGCCAAAAAATAGCTGGGTAGTATTACAACTGCTAACAAAGGAAGTGCCCATGAGACCTGTGTCCCTAATTAACAGACAGGATTATATCCTTGCTGTAGTCCACATCTTATTAAGGTGTTGCACAGCTGCAAATCAACGGCATATCATCTATACAGTTCTAAGAAAGGCTTAATGATGTAATCCCCATTACCCCATACGTATATTCAAACATATGCATCATGTTGGAAACAAAATGGTTACATACCTGATGGAGTACAATACTCTTCTGTTGAAAGATACGGATATGTAAGTATTGTGACGAGTTCACCACAGAAAGTAACTCTCATACACAGTGATTCCCCTAGCTAGGAGTTTGCCTTTTTAAGATGGTTCTCATTAGCAGGTGATTGCCTTTGAACCAATCTGTGGTTCAGGAATGCTAATTGCAGCATACCCAGCTGATTTGTAGTACAATCAGGCAATCCCATGCAACTATTTAACAAGATATAAGGCCTCAATGTAGAATCCATTTCCTTTCTCATATGGTAGGGTGGAAATTACTGGGGTAAAGATAGTATGTCAACAGAGAAAGAATGTTTGTAGTAGATACTCACTACATACAGATGTGTGTGCTACAGGCTGCAGCTGCTGCTGCTGATGCAGGCAATAAGCATAGTCAGAAAGGCTGCAGAATCTGGAGGACAACAACACTTATGAGTAATGGTGTGACCTGTGGTACCCCTGGTGTACAGCCAGAGCCTGATTGAGGGGAACCCATCCCACAGGAAATTGAGGTATGTGTTTAAGGTAAGTATGTTAGCCAAAGGTATCATTAACAAAGTAAAAAGCAACATGGTTGTTGCGTCCTAGAACAAGGTAGGGGGTATATTTACCATTATGTCAACCATTTGGACAACCGCCAAGTCATGTGTTATGTTATGGTAGAAATCTGGAACATGTCTGTTGGCACCCCGTGTTTCTAGCACAACCTCCATATGTGTATGTAACTTGTGCAGCTGTGGTTATCTGTAATATCAGTCACAAATCATTGTGTGCTGCAATCTGATATTATTGGTTATTGGGCCTAATTTGAATTATATACTTCAAAATCCTGTGTGAATGCATAGTAATGCATGGCCTGACACTGTATGCACCTTCTAGTATTGTTAATAAGAATATATCAACCGTGTTCCTATCTGTAGGCCTCTGACCTCTATCACTGAAAGCAGACATTCCATCTGTACTGCTTTGGGTGGATAAATAGGTGATGAGTCAGTCATACATATCAGAATTCATAATGGTGATGTACACAAACATGTAATTTAAATGCTAGACACCACTGGGTTTGAACCAAGGACAACGTGGACCAAAGGTTAATGTTTTCAAAGCATTTAACAAACTGAGTTACTGAGTCACAGTTATAGAAAGTGTATTTTTAAATATATAATTGCAGACTTACATGCTTCTACCTCATTTACTTCTATCATTATGTGTATGGCTTTATAGGGATGTGTTTTTCCATCAGAATCCCAGTTAAACACCTATTTTTCCATTAATCTTTTAGCAGGCGTATTTTTAAAAGTTGCAGATATAACTGCACAGTTACCTTCTGTTAGATACCTCACATCCAGTATTATGTGTCTGGCTTTATACTAATTTATTCCTATGCCAGAGTCCAAGTTACACTCCCATATTCTATTTCTCTTTTATCAAATTTATGAGATGTATTGCAATGTGCACCATTGCTTAAATATGCTCAATGATAGGAAAACGGCAGTATTATCTTTTGCTTAAACACCTGTGTTAATTGACAGCTCTGTGGTTTAGCAGGTTGATGCACTGGTTTGCAGGTGCAAAGGCCCTGGTTGTGAAATAGGGTGCAGGTGTACTTTTTTGAATGTGATTATTTTTTCACACACATATATCAATATAGTTCCATTTAGCTTAGCTTAGCAAAACTGCTTCATGCAGCATCACACAAAAAGTCATTAAAGCAATGAAAAGTGGGGAGACAGGACAGTGGTGAAATGAGGTGCAAACAGAGGGAAAACAGTGAAAGGCAGGTAGGTATGTGCAGGAAGGGTGTAGGAAAGAACCATAGGTATCTATTTCTTGTACAGCAACAGCTGTCCACTTTAACAGATTCTTTAGTTGAATTTGGACTGTCACCCACCAGAGAGAGGAGTGCGGACAACATAAGTATGTTGTCAAGCCAATTGGACCAAATTAAGTGTGTCCAGTGGACACGTGTGAAATGTACAGCTATGTATAAGACTATATTTGTTTTGGGGGGGGGGGCAGGTGCCCATTTTCTTTTTTTTAAAGTAAGAGTGGAATGCTGAGGAAGGTACATAGGTATGTGCTGGGGAGGTAAGTTGGGAAGGTGAGGAATCTTTTGTTGACAGATAAGACAGACAAGACACCAGGTTTGGTGTGTGACACAAGAGGGGGGAGAACAACTTGGTCAGGGAGAGTGTTGTGGAATCCCAGTCCCATGGATGTCAGACATGGTAGCAGTGTGACTCAAGTTCTCACCCATGGGACTTTCAGCACCGTACCTTCACTGCTTCTGTGGAGGCAGTGGTTGATACTGGCTCCTAGGGTGAGGCTGCCCCACCAGGATGGACAGCATGCACTCCATCCAGTGTAGTCTTGAACCAACAGTTTAGGGCAGCAGCCCAAGCACCATGCCTGGCAGTTCATCACATGTGACATAAGCATTCCCTCCCCTTCCACTCCCAGAGTTGGTCACCCCCAGCCTGTGGAGCAGGTAGTGCAGGGTCAGCAGAGAGGGTGCCACTAGGCTGTGGCCCAGACATTCTGGGCCTCGATGCCATGGACGGGGAGTGAAGGTAGGTGGATTACCTAGAACTGGCCTACCTTGTTGTGTTGTAGGAAAATAAATATAAACATAAGGTAAAAATAAACATAACCAAACAAATGTAATTAATAACATAATAGACAATAATAATGAGTAATGGAAAGAAATAGAAAGGAATATAACGAGGAACACACCAATAAATAACGTAAATGAAAATATTTTAACAGCAAAGCAATATTAAATTATACATAAGGCCAACATAAGAAGTAATTATAAATAATATATTAATATCAAATCATAATAATAGATATAATTAATAAGTTAAAGAAGAGAAGGGGTGGGGAGAGAAAGAAAAAAGAACACTAGTAACTTTGCAGATAATATAACTACACAGACTACTACTACATACTTCTACATATGTCAGATTTCACTTGTGAGAACAGTGACTGCTGATATTCTATAGATGATGTTGCATATATATAGCTCTCAGACTGTTAGTATGGGAGATTATGGGCCATGCCCTACCAAATGGTGGTAGAAAGGCACAACTACAGGGGACAATTTTACATAGTGTGCTCATACATTTGTAACAAGGTGTTCTGATAATTGATTTGCCATTACATTGCATTCCAAGTAATGTCATATATCTGCAAATCAAGGACAAGACATATGAGGTAGTAGTCATTATACTCTGCAAAAATTGTGACAGTTGAGAGATATGTTCCTGTAGGGTCTTTATAAGAATTGCAAACGTTCACAATGTTGAATCTGACATTGTCAACACATAAACAGCGCAACCACAGAACATCGAAGAGGTAAACGGAAATCTCCATAAGGGGAAATTTCCATTTACTTCAATGAAGTGTGGTCACGGAGTTGGAATATTTAAGTAGTGGGGGGGTGTGGGGGGAGCAAGTATTTCTATTTTTTGACTGTTTGTTATGTTTTTATTAGGTATTCGATGTTACTGGACTTCGACGATATGGTGTAGATCATATCATATTTGAAGTTTAGTAACTTCGAGCATCTAATATAGACCTGTTCCTGTACACTAATTGCACTAGACAGCTGGTCATTTCTCAGTTGGCTGCCATGGGAATAGAATCCACAAGCAGTGACTACAGTAATAATGTGCACTTTATTTGAATATAATGAATTCTCAAAGCCCCATCTCCTTTAAGACTTTTATTGCAACATTTTATGTGACATCGTACATTTACACAGATGCATAGCTATGTCTGGTATTGGATTGGAAAACAAAAGCATTGACCACAAGAATAGTGAGCACTTTATTTGAAAACATTACTTATCAAAGCAGCATTTCCATTTACACTGTAGTGCTTAATGTTGCTTGAAATCTTGCATTTACACACATGTATTGTCTGTCTAGGACTTCTGTTAACCTACCTGTATACCCTGTTCATTTACTGAGTGTTATCTGCAGCACATTTCAGGAAAAATTATCAGAACTCAAGCTTGACCCTTAATGTGGGTATTGCACTATATTTACTTCTGACATTTGTCGGTGCAGTCTTTATTCATTAACATGTACCAGTTGACTAGTGTCGGATTAGAACACCCATGCACTGAATACAGGAATAATGAACACTTTTTGATAAGATTACTTACCAAAAGACCATCTCCTTTTGAACTTTATTGATTATGTTACTTCAAATCTGGCATTTAGACACATGGATAGCTGCCCAAGACTTCAGTTAATTTACCCATGTATCATGTTCATTTACTGAGTGCAATATACAACATTATTTCAGAAAAAAATGAGCAGAACACAGGCTTGAACCTTACTCTGGGTATTGCACTACATTTATTTCTGACGTGTCGGTGCATTCTTTATTCATTTACAGGTAACAGTTTACTGGTAGAACACACATGTGGTGAATTCAAGAATAGTGAACACTTTATTTGAGAACATTACTTATCAATGCACCATCACCTTTTAAAATATAGTGATTAATGTTGCTTCAACTCTGGCATTTAGACCATGGATAGCTGTTTAGGACTTCTGTTAACTAACACATATAACCTGTTCATTTATTGGGTGCAACCTACAGCATATTTCAGACAATTTTCAGTCCAGAACATGACTCTTAATCTGTGCAGACCCCAACATTAAGTGATGGTTGGAAGCAATGCTACACAGTACTGTATGCTTACTTGCTCTGCCATTTCAGTTATGTACTGACACATTAATAAAGATGTAGGATGTCTCAGGTATGTCATACTTGACTGTTAGGACTGCAACATCAATCTTTTCTTTACTGTACTATTAAGTTATGCATTAAGTGATTACATACATGATTTTCTTAGCACTTGCTTGCCTCATCCTGGCCAGATGCCCAGCATGGGACTGCACATTGTGAGCCATCTCTTCTACAGCTGACATAAGAGAACCAAACCATTATGCATACCAGTTTTGCAAACATTCAGCTTGAATATTTATAAATTACTGGAAAACATACCTACATATCTGTGGGGTGTGCCCATCTCTCACATCTTGAACCCAGGTGTCTAAGGATCCCCTCTTCCTACGCTTTAGGTCGTCATAGTGGTGATGACACTGCTTACCAGTGTGAGGGATACCAGTAGCACTGGTTAGGTCCCTGGCCAAACCATCCCAGGCCTCAGACCTGCACTCTGAGCCCTTGTACTTGCCCTGCAGCAGCTGAGCTCTGTATCTCTCTACCAGAAGTCCAATAAAAACTTTGTATTCCTGCACACCCCACTTTTGCACCCGAAAGCGTGCTCCCTCACCAATTCCAGCAGCCATACCCACAGTCAAGGTCAGGGTCCATGGAATGATGTGAAATTCCCACCTGTCGACCTTTATGTAGGCTGCATTCCCACCTTTGCCAGGCATACTGTAAATTTCAAAAAAGCTCCTTGTCGCTTAGCATCGTGCAAACTCGCAAATCCATGTTTAAGTGAAGCTTAGCAATGCACAGCTTTTCTGACCATTTCTAAATGTAACAATTATATAATTTAAAGTCAACCAATGTTTTAATCACCTGATACAGTTTCACAGTACTATATGTAAAAAGCATTACCACCAAGGACCTACTACACTGTAAGTCATGAATCAACCTATCTAGCCACTGGGAGAGTGGAGGTAACTGGAATATTTGCAGATATACTGGGAAGGTGCCACTAAGGATACTACAGCTTCACTGTGTCAGTTTGGGCATTGCTAAGCATGGCAGACTGACAATAATTGAATACATCTGGTTTCTATTTTTAGCTGTCTAGCAGATGTGTACTGTTTAAATACACCTTGCTACACTTAGCTAAGTAATGTGCCGCATAATGTAAACATGTACATGTAGAAAGAAATTAAAATTGAATGAATCTGGTTTCTATTTATAGATGTCTAGTGGATGTCTACTGCTTAAATACGCAGCACTACACCTAGCTAAGTGACACACCACATCGGCCAAACAAGCACATGAAAAATAAAAAAATAAAAAATTTAAAGAAAAGGAAAAACTAAAATTAACATTGAATACATCCACTTTCTATTTCTAGATGTCTAGCAGATGTCTGATGTATATTTGCACATAACTAAGCATATCTAAACAATGCGCTGCAACATGCAAACAAGCACATAAATGTAAAAAAAAATATATAATTGCAATTTAATAATATAAAATATCTGGTACATCTTTTGGTCCAGGTTAATGGGACAAAAGGTATTGTGCCATGTTTACCAACTGTCCAGAATTAAGGCATGGCCTGTAAAGTCAGTCTTACATGGATCCAGTATCCCTCAGCTGCGCACCATAATTAATATGTATGGCACGCTGCTGAGGAGGAACCATGGCCATGTACATGGATACATTCCATGTAGTCTCTACATGGAGCCTACATGTATTTTATTGAATCATGGGGTCTACATAACAGAAATCTAATTATAGCCATTTATACTCATTCAAGATCATTGTAAATTATCCTAATTTTTTTTCATTTGCTAGTGTTGATTGTATCTAAAATTTGTGCTCAACAGTAGGATTATTTGTTTTCATGTTGGTTTTACTTACTTCTTTTCATCACACAACATTAGGTTTATAGATGCAATTACTTTGTTTACTGGAATAATCTGAATGATCAGAATGCCCCTTTTCATCAGAGTTCCTGGGAGAAATGCTTCACAGTAAAGTACAGCAAAAATCAAAATGCATATTTAAGAGTGTGTATATATATATATATTATATATATATATATATATATATATATATATATATATATATATATATATATATATATATAGTACAGTTAAATAATGTATACTGAAAACAGTAACGAGATTCTGGGATTATTATTAATTTCCATGCTCCTTTTCCAGTAGAAGTTTATGGGTGATGAATCTCTACAGTATGCAGAAGCAGTACAGAAGGGATAAGAAGGAGGTAGAAGGTAAAAATAAGGAAGTAGAAGGTGAAAGCACTGATTATAAAGGCTTCTTTAGGGGATATGGGTAAACTGCACAGATTATTGATAATTTAGTTCAAATGATAGTAAGGAAAAAGGTAAGAGGATAAAATAAGAGCTGAGCTGCCATTTACACAATAAGATGGACTTTAAGCAGGCCAGTTATTTTACATTAAGAAGGTTTGTGGTCTGCACTCTTGTGGAAGGAGAGCCTAGATTCTACCTTTTTGAGCTGGGAATTTCTGGTTAAAGGCTTATTGTGCCTGCTTATTTGAACTGTTTCTTTCTGAAATTGGTGCATCTTGTTTGCTGTAGCATAGACTAGATTCAGGCCTACTGAATCTAGCTTTGTTTGTACAACTTGAGCACTGATCCGGGCCATCTTTTCTGAGAAGGTTCCCCTGCACCCTAGTGGCAGGAATGTGCAGTTAAAACTTGTCTGATTGAAGACTCCTGGAACAGGGCTCAGTTTTGAGCTTTTTACTGATTAATTAGGTAATCTGTTTAAATCAGTTTGCTCATTTTCTATTGTTATATATAAAAAAGAAAAAAAATGCACTTTATGTATCTGCTTTTACTGTATTTGTGTTTCTTTTGACTATATTACTTAATTTTGCTTTTGCTGCCTGTTCTTAAAAGTACATAATTGCATTTATTCTGCTGCATTTATTACTGCTTGTCAGTAGCCATTTAAATTGTAACTGTTATTCTAAGCCTTTGGTTTACGCACTTGGGCTTCAGACCAGTTGTTTTACATTAAGAAGGTTTGTGGTCTGCACTATTGTGGCAGGACAGGTAGCTTACATCCTTCTAAGTTGGGAGTTGCTGATTGAAGGCTTAGTGTCTGTTACTCTAAAGTGTATTAATTCTCATTTAAGCACTCGGGCTATGGGCCAGTTTTTTTACATTAAGAAGGTGTGATCTGCACTCTTGTGGGAGGAGAGGGTAGATTTTTCCCTTCTGAGCTGGGAGTTTCTGGTTAAAGGCTTATTGTGCCTCCTTATTTGAATTGTTTCTTTCTGAACTTGGTACACCTTGTTTGCTTATGCATAGACTAGATGCAGACCTGCTGAATCTAGCTTTATTTTTATAACTTGAGCACTAATCCAGGCCATCTTCTTTTGGAGAAGGTTCCCCTGCACCCTAGTGGCAGGAGTGTGCAGTTAAAACCTGTCTGATCGAAGACTGCTGGAACGGGGCTCAGTTTTTAGCTTTTATTGGTTAATTGGTTAACTTGTTTAAATCAGTTTGCTCATTTGCTACTGTTATATATATATATATATATATATATATATATATATATATATATATATATATATATATATATATATATATATATATATATATATATATATATATATATATATATACACTTTATGCATCACTGCTTAGTTAGGGTTAAACTATTCCCAGCCCCATAAAGTCTGATCTTCAAATTTTCCCTTAGAACTAGTCAGTTTTTAGTTTTAGCACTCAAACCTGATTCTTTCAGCTCAGCACTTGTTCAGAACTCGTTGTACGCACTAAATAAGCTACTAATTCATACAGCATTTAACTTTCCTCACTTATCTAGAGGAAAACAGTTTTTAGTACTTAATAAATAGCATCTATCCAGGCATGTCTAAGGGTCAGCTCCCAGTGTTTTCTCCTGTCTACCTGATGAATTTGGACATCTTGGGGCAATGCAGCAATTGCCTCATGTACACAGACAACCCTCTCCTCTTACCACCCAACACTACAACCTGTGAGAAAGATGCACTTACATAGCCATACTGGAAGAAAAGCTCTCTTCACCCAAGACTGGACTAGACAGTCAAGAGGAGAAGGTAAACACTTGCACCACACTACACTCATCACATAGTCCCTCAAAACCTACACCACCAAAACAGACACATAGAAACACAAAACATACACCTACATTCATGGAGGCTCTCAATAAAAACCTACCCAAGCAACAGAGCCCTCCAAAGCAGAAACTCAAACAACCTCCACCCCAACACAACCAAATGACACATAGCCCACAAACTCAGTGTGCCACTCAACCACAACCATATGGCACAACAACATACCCAATACTCTAGTCATAGGTGACTCCATAGTCAGGAACACTGATGTTCCACTCACCAGGCTAAACAAGGTGAAAGTTACTGTCAGCTGCCTGTCAGGTGCCAGGATCCACCACATAACACACGCACTCAGGTCACTCCACAACAAGTACAAATACGACTCTGTCATTGTCTATGCTGGTGTGAATGACCTGAGATGTACCTCCCTGGACTACATGAAAAGAGACATGGAGGAGCTCCGATCATGTAGCCCAGGCAGGTATGGCCCTAGCCCTGAGTAGCATCCTGCCATCACCCAGAATGATACCACAGTACAAGGACAAAATGTTTGACTTCAATAATTGGCTAAGCTTCTGGTGTCATTCTAAGGGGATCCAGTATCTGTCTGCCTGGGATGACATAATTGACAGACCACTATGCTTTGCCAGAGATGTCCTGCAGCTGTCACCCTTGGGATTCCGAATACTGGCTAAAGCTTTTGCCACCCCTATAGTGCCTTTTTTAAGCAAGGTTCAAATGACAAATTCACCACCATAACAGGTACAAGCAAGCAAAATCTGAGGGTATTGCTACTCAATGCTAGAAGTCTAAACCTCAAAATGCACTCACTCGTGGCACTCCTTAAAATGGAGAACATCAACATCTGTGCAGTGTCAGAGACCTGATTCAAGGCTTCAGAGAGCACCCCTGCATTACCAGGCTATAATACATACCACATCTTTCGGCCACCTAACCTGGACCGAAACACTAAAGGTGGAGGTGTGTCCATATTCATTAAGGATACCCACACCTCCAGGCTAGTTGCTCAGCATAATGCATCCGAGATTATCCAAGTGCAACTAACTCGGGGCAAGACCGCAATCCAAATTGTAGCTTGCTACAGATCCCTACTATGCCCTAGGATTCCCATTCCTCATTTCCTGATACACTGGAAAATATTAGTGTACAGCCCAACACCCTAATAATGGGTGATTTCAACTAACCCACCATTAACTGGGAAAACTACACATGTTCCAACTCTTTTGCTCAATGTTTTCTGGAATAAATACATTTAAATGGCTTGGATAAACTTATCCACACCCACACCAGGGGTAGCAATATCCTAGACCTGGTCATTACCAACATGGGTTACCGGTGTTCCACACCAAAGGTCATTTCTCGTTGGTCAGATCTGACCACAAGCTAATCACCCTAGACATCCACATCCCGCCCCACCCCCCCACTAGGGAAGCTACTGTAAAAACTTTCTCCAAAGCCAACTTCATGCTTCTTAAGACAGAAGTGGCAAACTTCGTGACACCCATGCAGATGGACAATAGATGTACGACTGCTGAACCTTACACAAATGTACTTTATAAGCACTTACATGAGTGCATGGATCGTGCTATCCCTAACAGAACCAAGATGCTTTTCTCCAAAGAAATGAAGCCGATTTGGTAGTCCCCTGCTATAAACAAACTCTACAACAGAAGAAAGAAACTGTTGCAAAAAAGAGTAAAATCCCATGATTGGAAGAACTCCCTGATCAGCCTCAGTAGGAAGCTGAGATCCGTCGTAAAATCCACCAAAGCTAGTTACAAAAACAAAATTGCCACTGATTCTAAAGACAACCACAAAGCATTCTATAGCTATGTCAAGCATCTCAATGACAACACTCAGATCTGCTCTGAGTTACAGCACAATGGCACTAAATATACAGAACCAACTGATATTGCCAACATCCTGGCAGATAGGTTCAGTGCTAACTTTACCTCCCTCTCACCCCCTAATGGACCCATCTCTATACCAGAAGAATGCAAAGTTCCTGTAATCATGGTTGCACAGGTAAAAACCACACTCTCCAAAGCCAAGAACACAGCATCCATGGGACCTGACAACGTCCCAGGCTGCATTCTATAAGAACTACAAAACAAACTGGCACCCCACCTAAGTACCATGTTCAATCATAGCCTCACCTCAGGCTTTTTGCCCACTGAATGTCACACTGCTATGGTTATCCCACTCCACAAAGGGGGAGCCACCATGGACCCCGGGAACTACTGCCCCATTAGCCTGATGAGCTTGGTCTGCAAGGCCATGGAACTTATCATCATGGAACTTATAAACAAAGACATTGGTAATCTCCAAACTCTGGACCCTTCCCAGTTTCAGGTTTATAAAAGGCAGATCATGTCTCCTAAATCTGATAGACTTCTTTGAAGCAGTCACCAAAGCTGTAGACGAGGGTAATGTGGTTCACACAGCCTATCTAGATCTCACCAAGGCTTTTGACACCATCCCCACTCTGGAATTATAGATAAACTCACTAAACTAGGTATAAATCTCTGTCACAAGATGGGTTGCCAACTGTCTCACTGACAGAACCCACACTGTGAAAGTAGCAAACTCCAAATCCGACTTCAGACCAGTGACAAGTGGAGTACCACTAGGTTCAGTCCTGGGACCTCTCCTATTTGGTATCTACTTCTCTGAAGTACAGGCTAACACAGAAGGTCTTTGGCTAACAAAGTTCGCAGATGACTGCAAACTAGGAGCCATAATCGAAATTCCTAAAGATGTGAATATCCTACAAAAGGGCCTCACTGAGACAGATGCCAGGTGTCAAAGCCATGGCTTCAAGTTCAATGCCAAAAAGTGCATTGTCATCCCCTTTGGTAAATACTCTGTACCCATGAACTGCCAAATAGGCAGTATTCTACTTAACACTGAAAGTGTGATAAGAGACTTTGGGACACAGGTGGACAGTAGTCTCTCCTTTGATAATCACATCGCAACAATAGTCAGAAAATCCTTCTACATGGCACACCTCATCACAAAAGGTTTCTCATCCGGGAAAAAAGAGGTCATTGCTCCCTTCTACTCATCACTCATTAGACCCAGTATAGAGTACAATGCCCCTTTCGCTATGTACCTCACAAGACAGCTACAACAACTGGAAAGGCCGCAGAAATGCCTCACAAAGATGATTACTAGCCTCAAACAGATGCCCTATGCAGACTGTCTCAAAGAACTCCAGATTTACTCCGTCACATATCGCCTACTCAGAGGCGATCTCTGCCTAATATACAAAGCTATGTCAAATCCAGAGCTGTTGGACATGCTCCACTTAAAGAAATCCTAATCCCTCCAAGCTACACACTCTAGGGTCCTAAACCTGGTCACTACAATAAACAGAACATGTTGGAGGGATAGATTCCTGACCCAGAGACTCTCCATACTCTGAAACAAACTACCTATCTATATCAAACAAAGCTCCTCAGTAGCACTCTTCAAATAAAATCTTGATAATTGGATGGGAAATTGGACATTCACCCTGGGGATCACTTATGTGGCTCTGCTTGACAGTGGCACAGAAAAATAATTTTCTTGGATGGCGAAAGCCAGGATACCTTTTTGGCTAGGCTTATATAGGCCCTAGGGTCAATAGCCTAGTATCTACCTATGAACCTATGAACATAAAAAATTGTAAGAAACAGTTTCAGTGAAGTGTGGAATTTTAAATAATTTTATTTCTAATATCTGGTTGGAGGGAGTTTGATACTCTTGACTACATAAATAGAGTATAGAGGGTCACCATATACAGTACCATATTGGTTAGATTATTTGGTAATTAAAATCTAGTTTAATCTGGTTTAAGTGATGTGGTTTCAGGTCTCTTTTTGCAATGCATCAAGCAATGATATGGTTTAGAACAGGAGAATTATTAGGATAGTATATGATGTTATGAACAGTTTTAAGTGAGAAATATCTTTTTTGTAGGTCAAGAGATTGGAGTTGTTGATTGACACTGGTTGCAAATTTAGCAATGTCATTGTAGTTCCTCTCAGGTTTATTTAGTTGGGTTTGTTAGACATAAATTAGTGCCGGTGCTATATATAACACATGGGACACATGGGAAAATGGGAGAAAGCAGGCAGTTCTTAACTGCATCTCTGATGTAGGTCATTTTTTTTTAAGTTTATAAAGCGTCATAAACTTTTAGTTTGTTTTAGCTATGGTGTAGTTGAAGTGCTAGTCAGAATTAATATTTTGATCAATGATGACTCCTAGGAATTTGATGTAAGAGACCTGTTCCAACCTCTACTTTAGACAATTTGTTAGGGGCATGTGGACAATGTATTTTGTCCTGCTGAAATAGAAAGGGGTCTCCGTGAATGAAGTAGTTGTTCATATAACAGGATGTGTTATAGTTAGTCTCATACGGGCTTTGTCCAGACATTTTACCATGTTTTGGTAATTTGCTCATAGCATTCCAAAATGAATTGGGATTTTTACTATTATGGTTTGTAAGTTAAGTTAGCAGTGTATCTTGTCTGAATGTATTTTTTTTTTTTTACATTATTCCTCGGTGATTTGTATTTTTATTGGTTCATTAAAAATACATTTCTTCCCACTCATTACATACTTTGTCTCTCAGGGTTATTTGGGGCTTGGTTTCAGAGGACAAAAGAGAGGATGTTTGTTCTTAATTTTCTTTGACCTTAATGCTGAGAAAGAGTTTAAATATTGAAGGAGGTTTTGTGGAAGAAGTTCACTGCATTGTCAGGAGGGAGGTACTTCAGTGAACTCCAGTTACACTGTTTAAGGAAAAAGTTGAAATATGAGTTAGAATTTTTTTTATATCCTCCATTTAAAGGCCAGAGCCTTAGACAATTTGGGCTAGGAACAGATAAAGTAGGTGGGATGACTTTGCTAATTGAATCTGGGACGATACCGGATTTCATGTCATGATTCTTATTTGTGGTAAGTGTCCAATCAATGATACTGATGTACTGAACAACATGAAATTTAGAGTCAATATAAATATATCTGACCATAGTGCTTGAGGGAATGGTTGCAACTCATTACAGAAGTATTTTACATCTTCACAATCACTGATATATGGTGTCAGTCCAGTTTGATTAGTAAATTATATCATTAACATAATTATTTTCTTTACTAAACATTTTTATTTGTTTAGTGTTACAAATTTCCTAAGTAAGAATTTCCAGCTGACTTTTTTATAAGACTGATTATGTGAAGGCATCAGTATCAAATGTCTATCTTTTAAAGATAGTTTTGGATAATTAAGTGGTTGTTAAAAATCTAGTATAAATATTGACATTTATTTAATATTTTGTGATTAATTTATGTTTTAGAGTAAAAACTGTAATAAAGGCTGATAATTTAGTTCTTTATTTTAATGTGAAAAATTGCATAATGTTTTATATAACCAATATTCAAAATATAAGATCATTTTTAACATTGCACCCAGCATATTAGTTCTAACCCTTTCAGTTAGAACATTTATTAAAGTGGAGTGTAAAGGAGATGTGAACATTGTAAAACTCCATTTTCTAAAATCTCAGTGTTTAAAATGAAATTTCTAAATATTTCCAATTCATTAATTACACAAGAAACAAATGACTAACATCATAACAAAATATATACTAATTTAATATTAAAAAAACAACCATTTTCCCAAATTATCTCATGTAGTTTTCTGGTTTGCTATATATGCAGTTTTCTAGTTTGCTGTATAAATTAGGTTTAAGCAGAAGGTGACAGTTATAATTATTAATGCTGTTGAACATATTTATATATTTCATAATGCTATTCATCCTTAATTTCAGTATCTAATAGGATGGCCAAGGTGTATTCTAATTTTCTTTGAGTGCCATATTAATCTAAAAAAAATAATATATTTTAATCTAAAAAATATATATATTTTATTTGGTCGTTAGTTTGGCTTGCTGAGGCAGTTTATATCATATACAGTACTTTGGCAGAGAACTATATTTTTTGTTACTGAAAACCTATCTTTCATTGAAAAAAGCCTATTCCACTATATTGTTTTTTATTTTATATTTTCCATAACTAAATTGTAAATAATTATAGCTAACTTATTAAAGTAAAAGGAAAAAATGACTTTATACAGAGCAGACAATTGTTCTACATAAAACAGAATAGTAAACAGATCTGTCATCACTAGCAAATATTTCATAAGCTGATCACAACACATTTACTAATACTTAAATATTACCAAAACTTATCGCATGATCTACACTACCCAATACTATTATTCTTTCAATTTTCTTGATTTTAAAACAAATGTAAAATTAATATCACAATTCAATCCCCATTGCACACAAACATTTAACAAAATCCATCACCTTATCTTTTTTATCTCTGAAAAATGTTCCTCATTGTATGGTTACTTTTTGTCATTTGTACTACAGATCCTTCATTTTTATTTTGAGGTGCACTGGTTTTTACTATGCTTTTGTTACCTGTTATTTTCCAGGAATCAGTACATTAATTTTACTTTGATGCATGCCCATGCATTTTACACAATTCAGTATTCTTCACTATTTCACAGAGACTATCCATTCCCATTGTGGACTCTAGCTGTACATCAGAATTTTGGTTTGGACTGTTTTCATTATAGAAAGACTCATCTCCTTGGGCTCTGTATAAGACTTTATTTCTCTCATAGACTTTGTGCTCGTTGCAGGCTCTCTGCCAAGAACCTGCATTTCTTTCATTGACTCCAGCTTCATTGTTTTGCATTTGAGTCTGGGCGTTTTTATTAATTGTGATTCAGACTTATCATTAACCATAAATTCCTTGGAACCTACAATTGATTGTGTTATACTTTCATACAACACAACAGTATGCTTAGATAATTTTGTGGTTCAGGTATTTTAACTTTTAAATATTACTGCTTTCAGTGATTCATGGCTTTAGTTCATCAGTCTTTATATCCACATTTATATCACCAATGTACCTTTTTAAACTTGACTGTTCAGAAACCTCAGACTGTCTGTTGGATAAAGCACTCATATCCCTGACTGGTTTGGTTGTAAGATTTTTCTGTTGCTCATGACCAGTTACTTTTTTTTTGCATTTCAGTTTCGTACATCATGCCTTTGTTTTACAACCCTCTGATGTCTGTTGAACTCATGTTTTTATTTCAATGCAGTTTTCTCTCCTTTTGAATAAGGCCATCAGTTTAACAAGCTAGCTTAATTTGTCTCTGTGTGCTTGTATATATTTAAATCAAGAACATTCACTAGGTCTTGTATATTAAAAGTTCCTTTCTGCTCAAACTCTTGGCTATAGCCAAGGCACCACTCATTTCTTATTTTATTTTTTGAGACCTGCATGAAAACAGAAACCTTTTTTTTTGTCCGTTCAGCTTTCCAACTATTTTTTCTTTATTGTTAGACACCATTTGCTCTAGTCTCATAATTCCTCTGTGTTTAGCAATGGTAACTCCTAGTGTTTGCTTTTACAATTGCTCATTTTTAGTACTACTGACTTCTGTAAACTTCCCTGCACATTCTTGACCTCCTGCCTCAATGTATATGTCAACTTCTTTAATCAGGAATCATAGCCATAATAGAGATTAAAGGCTCAAAATCAAGGACAATTTTAAGTATCACTCTAATTCACTGAAAAAAGTTAATAGAAGAGCAGGTTTTGCTTCAACATGAATTTTATGAGCAAGAAGTATAAACTAACATCTGGAATAATTGGCCAACTTTAGACCTCAGTGATTAAAAAAAATCATTTTATGAGGGACTTTGCAAAAATATGAAGCACATTAAGTGATGTCCTACAAAATCAGGCACAGTTAAAAGGTATGCCTCTGAGAAAAAAACAAATCCTTTTAAATTATTGTGTCAGCACTGCAACAGCTATATTCTGAATCAGAAAAGTATTTGATAAAGTTCTAACTCCACTTTGAGCTTATACATCCTTTTTGGTAAGTGCAGGGTTATAACAGCCTAAATTCAATATGCAAATTACAATAATTTATTCCCAGGTCAGGTGCAATATCATTTATAGTTTGCCATTCTTACCACATTTTATTTTCAACCAGCTTTATTTGTCTTTCAGCTTGTTGAGTAGTTAGTAGATTATCCATTTATCTTTCCACAGTAGTTAGAATGTTATTGCCCTAAAGTCTCAATAACCTTCTCCATAATAAAGGCAAGAGCCTTCCAAATATTCTGTTTAATTTTCTGCATCAATCTGGACTCTGGCTTGATTCTTATAATTATTTTCAAAGACAGTTTTTCAGTGAGCACTTTTTACAACATGCCTTTACTTCTTCCAGTTAGGGATTATTAGTATGTCACCGTTAGTTTGCATTTCCATTTTAGTTAGAATATTATTCTGCTGCATTTTAATGCAGGTATCAAAACAGTGTAGGAAACTTCTCTGTGTGGAAGATTTCCAATCCATACATGTCTAGTTAATCACTGTATAGTAATCAGATCAGATAATGATATTAGAAGTAATGAACTTAAACTTGTCCTAAGTCAGAAAATAATAAATATATAATTTGAAATATTGTACAGAATTACTAAGTATTTGAAAGTAATCCAAGCAGGGTAGGCAGTCTGTTTCCAGTGGAAAATCCTTTACTAAATACACAGACAAGTAAACCAAAAATAACAGAGTAATAGGTTCCTCACAAGCTTTCTTACTCTATATATATATATATATATATATATATATATATATATATATATATATATATATATATACTTTTTATCAGGCAAGGGAGTGATTTATAGTGCTGTAAAACAAAGTGTAATTGGTATACTTGCTAAATTCACATCCCTTCCCCCATCAGTGTGACATTCGAGCTGGTCCCCCCCTACTTAGTAGCTGTAATAATAATATAACCCTCACGTATTTTAAATAAAATTAATAATGATGTGGTACCTCTTATTTAGCAAGATTATTAAGTCTGTGATTGTATCCAAGACAAAATATTACATTCCCATCCACTCAACAAGATTTCTCTTGAAGAGGGCCAGAGAGGTGCTCTTTTTGACATGTATCGAAAGTCTATTCCATAGCATGGGCAGTCTCTGGGTTATGAACCTGTCCCTCCAGCTTGTTCTGTTGATTGTGGTAATGAGGTTGAGGTCTCTGGAGCTTGTGGTGTGGAGGCATTGGGATTTCTTTAGATGTAGCACTTCTATCAGAGCTGGGTCAGACATGGCTTTGTAAGTCATGCAGAGATCGCCTCTAAGTAGGCAATATAAGACAGAATAGTTGGAGTTTTTTGAGTCTGTCTATATAGGACAACTGTTTAAGGCATAGGATCCTCTTTGTGAGGTACTTTTGTGGCCTCTCCAGTTGCTGCAGGTGTCTAGTGAGGTACATGCCAAGTGGGGCATTGTACTTGATAACTGGCCTAAGGAGGAAAGAGTAGAGAGAGACAATGACCTGTTTCTTCCTGGATGCAAAACCCTTAGTAATGTGATGTGCCATATAGAAGGACTTTCTGACCACAGAAGTAATGTGGTGGTCAAAAGAAAGGTTGCTGTCAGCCTGTGTTCCCAGATCTCTTATAATGCCTTCTGTGTTCAGTGGACTACCATCGATGTGGTAATTCATGGGAACTTGTTTTTTCCCAAAGGGGATGATGACACATTTCTTGGCATTGAGCTTAAGGCCATGATTCTGACACCAGTCATTGGTCTCAGTGATGCCTTTCTATAGGATGTCAACATCACTTGGGGAGTTTTAGTTCAGCAAACACAACAACGTAATGTCCAGAATAAGTAGTACAGGACGGCACCACAACTCCTCGGCTTGAACAGAGTTCGATTTATTTACCAATAAGATAATCCAGAAACCAACACAAAACAACTTTAAAAACTTTAAAAACGTGATGGAGTTAAGCGCTTTCATCTGACAATTGCAGACTTCATCAGAACTATCTTTTTTGTTTCAATGACTGGTTATATACATACGCATTTGATTTTGGCGCCTTTAACTTGTTTAAAAATTAAAGTGATATCAATTTTAAAAATGCATACAACACCATTCTTTGTTGGCAGACACTTAACGCTATATATAATCTAAATACTAACCATATTCATAAATACACTAATCGATCTATATATATAAGTTGTGCATACATAAAAGAAGGAAATTCTCTACATAATTTTCACGCAAAGGTGGAATAAATATCTCATGACACTTGATATAACAATAAATGATAAAAAATTGTAAAAAATTGTAAAAAATATAATAATGCATATGTATGTATGTGTAATATAATTGTACTGATGACTAACTTGTATTAAATGATTCCTAATGCATACTCTCTATGTGACACATAAAAACGGCTTAATGCTTATGCAGTCATTAATGCCTGGGAATCTGGTAGCATCAGTTAATATTTGCCATTTACTTTCTTTTTTAGCTAACATGGCCTTCACGTTGCCACCCCTTGACGTCAAATTCACTTGGTCTATGATAATAAATTTGAATTTGTGAAGTTCCCCATATTTGATTATGTGTCTACTAAGGGCATTCTTTTTATCTTTGTTTTTAATACTGTACATGTGTTCATAGATACGACATCTTAACCGCCTTTCCGTTTTTCCTATATAGAACGCGGAACAAGTCTCACAAGTTGCCATATATACCACAAATCTAGTGTTACAATTTCCTGCCCTACCATTAATGTATGTACCATTAAAATTATCTAATCTACATCCATCCTTTTCATTAATATAGCTACACTGTTTACAGGTACCACACTTCATAGTTTGTTTTTTCTTTTTTGAAACGTCATGTGCATTGTATTCTATCATCTTTTTCAAGTTTGGACCTGTCTTGTATATAAATTTAGGAAATGCACCTACTTTCTGTGCTATATTATCTTCCATCATAATCAGTTTCCAATGCTGTTTTATAATATTCTCTATATATTTTACTACTGGAGAATACGTTAATACACATACCCTATATATTTGATCTTTGGTGTCTTTATTACCATATAATGAAATAGAAGTTGAATTACTTAAGGGTTTGTACTTCAAACCCCATTCTGAACTAATATATCTAACCACATTGGTGAGTAAATGTTCAGGATAACCCCTAACACTGAACATAAACCTCATGTACTGGATTTCATGTAACATGATGTCCTTTGCTGATGACATTCGGGCAGCCCTGATACACTGCCCTTTGAATATATTCTTAAACACGTGTTTAGGATGGTTACAGAGAATATTATAAAACAGCATTGGAAACTGATTATGATGGAAGATAATATAGCACAGAAAGTAGGTGCATTTCCTAAATTTATATACAAGACGGGTCCAAACTTGAAAAAGATGATAGAATACAATGCACATGACGTTTCAAAAAAGAAAAAAACGAACTATGAAGTGTGGTACCTGTAAACAATGTAGCTATATTAATGGAAAGGATGGATGTAGATTAGATAATTTTAATGGTACATACATTAATGGTAGGGCAGGAAATTGTAACACTAGATTTGTGGTATATATGGCAACTTGTGAGACTTGTTCCGCGTCCTATATAGGAAAAACGGAAAGGCGGTTAAGATGTCGTATCTATGAACACGTGTACAGTATTAAAAACAAAGATAAAAAGAATGCCCTTAGTAGACACACAATCAAATATGGGGAACTTCACAAATTCAAATTTATTATCATAGATAAAGTGAATTTGACGTCAAGGGGTGGCAACGTGAAGGCCATGTTAGCTAAAAAAGAAAGTAAATGGCAAATATTAACTGATGCTACCAGATTCCCAGGCATTAATGACTACATAAGCATTAAGCCGTTTTTATGTGTCACATGCATTAGGAATCATTTAATACAAGTTAGTCATCAGTACAATTATATTACACATACATACATATACATTATTATATTTTTTACAATTTTTTACAATTTTTTAACATTTATTGTTATATCAAGTGTCATGAGATATTTATTCCACCTTTGCGTGAAAATTATGCAGAGAATTTCCTTTTATGTATGCACAACTTATATATATATAGATCGATTAGTGTATTTATGAATATGGTTAGTATTTAGATTATATATAGCGTTAAGTGTCTGCCAACAAAGGATGGTGTTGTATGCATTTTTAAAATTGATATCACTTTAATTTTTAAACAAGTTAAAGGCGCCAACATCAAATGCGTATGTATATAACCAGTCACTGAAACAAAAAAGATAGCTCTGATGAAGTCTGCAATTGTCAGATGAAAGCGCTTAACTCATCACGTTTTTAAAGTTTTTAAAGTTGTTTTGTGTTGGTTTCTGGATTATCTTATTGGTAAATAAATCGAACTCTGTTCAAGCCGAGGAGTTATGGTGCCGTCCTGTACTACTTATTTTTGATATCACTTGGGGAGTCAATAATAGCTCCCAACTTGCAATCGTCTGCGAACTTTGTCAGCCAGAGTCCCTTCGTGATGGCCTGGACTTCAGAGAAGTAGATACCAAACAGGAGAGGACCCAGGACGGAACCCTGTGGGACTCCACTTGTGACTGGCCAGCAGTCTGACTTGGAGTCAGCTACATTCACACTGTGGGTTCTATCTGTGAGCCAGTTTGCAACCCACCTAGTGATATAAGGGTTGATGCCTAGCTTAATGAGTTTTTCTATGATTCCTGAGTGAGGAATGGTATCAAAGGCCTTGGCCAGATTAAGGTAGGCTGTATGAATCACCTTGCCTTCATCCACAGGTCTGGTGACTGATTCAAAGAAGTCAACCAGGTTGAGCAGGCTTGAACTACCCTTCACAAAACCAAACTATGTGGGATCCAGAGTCTGGATATTCTTTATATCCTTGTTTATTAGGTCCATGATGATGCATTCCATAGCTTTGATAATCAGACTTGTCCGACTAATGGGATGATAGTTTCCAGGGTCTGTAGTCACTCCTCCTTTGTAGAGAGGGATGACTGTACCAGTGCACCATTTGTTAGGGACAAAGCCTGAGGTGAGGCTGTGATTGAACAGAGCACACAGGTGAGGTGCCAGTTCACTCTGTAGTTCATGTAGAACACAGCCAGGGATATTGTCAGGTCCATTAGAATTTGTATTCTTGGCCTTGGACAGTGCTGTTTTAACATGTGCAGCACTAATACTGGGTGTCTGGCCATCTACTGGTATTGTGATTGGTCCTTTGGTTGGGGAGAGAGGGGTAAAGTTGGCAATGAGTCTGTTGGACAGTATATTGGCAATATCTGTTAGCTCAGTACAGGAGGTGTCATTGTGCAGCAGCTCAGAGCAAACATGGGTATTGCCGTGGAGATTCTTTACATAACTATAGAAGGCCTTGTGGTTGTCTTTACTATCTGCTACTATTCTGTTTTCATAGCTAGCTTTAGAGGATTTGATGAGGGATCTCAACCTTTTGTTGAGGCTGATAAGGGAGTTTTTCCTAGTCTTGGGACTTCACCTTATTTCACATCAGTTTCCTCCTTCTTTTGTAGAGTTTGTTTATGGCCACAATATTGGCTTCCTTTTTTTGGAGGAGAGCATCTTGGTTCTATTGGGTATGGCAAGAGCCATGCATTTGTGTACATGTTTGTACAGTGCATTGGTGTATGATTCGGTGGTCATGCAACTATTCTTCAATTACATGGGTGCCGTGAAGTTAGCCATGTCTGTTTTTAAGAGCCCAAAGTTAGCTTTGTAGAGGTTTTTCATGGTGGTTACCTTTGTGGGGGTGTGGGGATTTACATGGTGATTAATTTGTGGCTGGATATAACCAGGGAGGATTTGACTATTGGTGTAGAGCAATGGTCGCCCATGGTAGTAATGACCAGGTCAAGAATGTTGCTACCCCTAGTGGGGGTAAGAATGAGGTGGTCCAGGGCATTGGAATTAATGAATTCCAGGAAATGTTGGGGAAGTGTATTGGTACATGAGTAGTTTTCCTAGTTAATGGAGGGGTAGTTGAAGTTGCCCAGGATAAGAGTGTTAAGTTGGACTCTAATATTATTCAGGGTACTAAGGAACGTGGAGTGTGAGTCTTTGGACATAGTTGGGGACCTATAGCAGGCTACAACCTGAATCACTGTCTTACCCAATGTTAGCTGCACCTGAAGTATTTCTGATGCATTATGGTGGGCTACCAGTCTGGAGGTGTGTGGATCCTTTATGAATATGGAAACACCACTGCCTTTGGAGCTTCGGTCCAAGTTCTGGGGCCGAAAGGCATGGAATGAGTTAAAGCCTGGTAGTACAGGGGTGCTTTCTGCTGCCTTGAACTAGGTCTGTGTTACAGCACAAATGTCAATGTTCTCCATTTTAAGGAGTGCTTCGAGTGAGTGCATTTTGAGATTTAGACTTCTAGCGTTGAGCAGCATGACCCTCAGATTGCATTTGCTTGTAGCTGTTATGGTGGTAATGTGGTCTTTGGAACACCATCTAAAAAAGGCACTATAGGGGTGGCAAGAAATTTGGCCAGTATCCGGAAGCCCAGGGGTGACAGATACAGGCCATCTCTGGCAAAGCATCGAGGTCTATCAATCATGTCATCCCAGGCAAACAGATACTGGATCTCCTTAGAATGATACCAGAAACTTAGCCAGTTGTTGAAATAAATAATTTTCTGCTTGTAGCGTGGTATCATTCTAGGTGATGATATGAGGCCAATCAGGGCTACAGTCAGACCTGCCAGGGCTACATACTCTGAGAGCTCCTCCATGTCTCTTTTCATGTAGTCCAGGGAGGTGCATCTCAGGTCATTCACACCCACATGTACAATGACAGAGTCATGTTTGTACCTGTTGTTGAGGGACCTGAGTGCGTGTGTTATGTGGTGAATCCTGGCACTTGACAGGCAGCTGACTGTTACTTTCTCCATATTCAACCTAGTGAGTAGAACATCAGTGTGCCTCACTATTGAGACACCTATAACTAGTGTGTTGGGCATGCTGTTTTGCCTTAGTGGCTTTGATTGAGTGGCACACTGATTAGGAGAGTTATGTGTCTCGTGATTAGTATTGTGTTGTGCTGGTCAAGTGCGTTTCTGCCTTGGAAGTCTATGCTGTTTGGGTAGATTTTTATTGAGAGCCTATGCAAAGACAGGTGTGTGGTTTGTGTTTTTATGTGAAGGCAGTACTGGTGTGTGTTCTGGAGGGCTATGTCTTCCATGTGGTGTGGTGCAGGTGTTGACCTTCTCCTCTTGGCCAGCTAGTCCGATCTTGGCTCGAGAGTGCATGGCTTCCATTTTGGATTTATAAGTGCATCTCTCACAAGTCTGAGTGTTGGGAGGTATGAGGAGAGGGTTGTCAGTGTACATTAGGCAGTCACTACATTGCCTCAGGATGTCCAAGTTCACCAGGTTAATAGGAGAAAGCACAGGGAACTGGCCTTTAGACATGCCTGGAGGGGGTGAGCATTAATAATAAGTACTAAAGCTGTTTCCTTGTAGAAGGTCTAGTGCTGGTAGCACTTTTGCGTGCTACAATAATTCTGGTAAAGAGCTAGAGTAATAAGCTAGTAAGAGTGCAGGAGAGGAAAGAACTAGCAGTTCTATGGGAAAAATCAAAGAGCAGACTTTTTGGCACAGCTCACATGCTTACAACCAGACCTGGATACTGCAAATATGTATCTGGACTAGACAAGTTACAGGAAAGGTGGGAAACAAGAGCCAATGTGGGCTTTTAAGCCAGAAATTGAAAGAGATGAAAAAACTGATCAAAAAGCCAATAAACTACAATTTCTGGGCCAGAAACCACTCCTCTTGTAGTAGATAGGCTACCTAGTGCTTACCACTCCCACTGATAAGCTAGAAGGCTTCCTTCCAACACAAAAATGCTTGGGGAGCTCAGAAGCTTACAAACAGTCCTGGATACAGCAAATCTGTATCTGGACTAAACTAGTTACAGGAAAGGCAGAAAACAAGCTTAGAATTTTTTTTTACAGAAAAGCAGCTAAAACAGCAGTAAAAATGCAAAATGATGCAAATGCAGTTTGAGCTAGCACACTTGAGTGTGTAGCAATATTAAAGCAAATACAATTTAAATAAATGCAATTTATTCAAACTGTATTTTGAACTGAATTCATTTATTGTTTTATTCAAACCTGAACAGTTAAAAAGTGCCAAAAATGTACTTATCAGCTTTATATTCCCAGATTGTTTGAGAAGCACACTCAGTCAGAACACAAGGAGATTTATTTATTTATTTATTGACATTTGTTAACAGGCTGGTCCAGGTGGGCCAAGGGCCCGGTTTCAGTGGAGACCCGTGGAGAAAAGCTCCAGTTACAAAACAATTAAGGATTACATAGGTAACAAAAATAGAAAGTAACATAACCAAGTTTCACTCCAAAACATATTAGTACAAATTTGAATCAAACGGATTACCATAAGAGAATAGTCTCAGAGAAATAAGTATATGAACTATTTTTTTTTATATATGTACAAACAAGTTATAAACAAGTGATCAAACAAGTTGTATACAAGTGATCAAATTTCTTGCCTAGGCTTCCTAGGAAGGTATAGAGGCTTTCAGGAGTTCAGAGAGAAGCACCATTGGATAAAGGGAAAAATTAGGTAGGTTCTAAGCAGGGACATTATTTGGTATTTTGAAGATAATGTTTGAGTTCCTTTTTAAAGTGTGCAGGGTGTATGATGGAGTGTATGTGTAGAAGAAGTTTGTTCCAAGTGTGGCCTATTGAGCAGTTGTATTGTAGTTTGCCTATGTTCTTCTTTGGATGATCTACATTCAGAAGTTGTTGGTTAGAGGTATGGAAGGTTCTAGAAGGGGTGTAGGTAGATACAAAGTAGTGAGAGCTGGACATGATGAAGGCCTGTATAGAATGGAGTGAATAACCTGAAATTAAGAAAGTAGCAGTAGTTGAGGGAATTCGAGCCATTGTAATGAGTTCAAGGCAAGGCAGTGATGGGAGTTGTAGGGGGAGTTTGTAATGAATCTTGCATCTTGCAGATTCTAGCAAAGTTTTTTTTTTTTGGTACAAAACTTGACACCAAGAAAAGCAATCTCAATCAAATTAATAAATGCAGCAGTTTTGTTGACTATCACTGATAACAGATTTAAGTGCCAAAAATGTACTTATAGGCTTTCTGTATCCAGATGTCTATTGAATCAGTCACAGCTAGGCCACAAGGAGCAGCTAATAGTTTTACTTGTGTGTTTTTATTTTTTTTTCTCCCTTTCATTTTTCTACTATTAAACACCTCCACAGAAATTTCGATTAGACTTTGTACCACTAGACTCTCATGGCAGATAGTCAACTCCAGTTCAGAATGCACACCTGCTTGCCTAACACTTTAAGAACAATTTACTTATAAGGATCATCAGCCCATTCAATGTATCAGTGCCTTACTGAATACATTCAGTTTCCAACACAACTGCTTTCCTCACAGGGAGTATGCTAAAGACAGGCAGCTTCAGTGATAAACAGTGATTTTTTCCACATGGATTATAATCTATTTTATAATCAGACAGACAGTATCAAAGCAAGAACATTACTGCCAAAACAGGCAGACAGATCAATTAGTATAATATTTTCACACTTTACAATTATTAGTAATGTCGATGTCAATTGGCAGTAATGCTCTTGTTTCAATACTTTTTATAGATATCCCAAAGTATATTTTTCGAGTTCAGGTGCCTAGGCAGTGAGACATTTCCCTGTGGTACATTTGATTGGGGACACATGGCTGAAGTGACATTCAGCTGCAGAGAAATATGGCTGCTTGCAAATTCCCTGTGGGCAAAGAGAAGCACACACTGCCATGCTCGCAGATTTAATAACCAAATGCATGCTGGCAAAAGAAGTAATGAGTGTTGTGCACAGTGTTACAGTACATACTTATGTAACTACAGCATGGAGAAGTGTGCTACAGCATGGAGGAAATCCTGCAGGCTACTCTAGTCACATTTATGCTCCAGTACATGTTTTAGGTAATGTTCCTAGACATTGTGAAGGGTGTAGTGGTCCACACACACCAATTATAAAGGCACTGCCCATTGGGCACTGCATTTATACTGCCACTGACATACCCTCTGGCTAGCCTGCTGCTGATGCCTGCCATATTGCCTGCTGTCTCATGTTCCCCTGGGGACCATGGGCATTGTTTTCCTCCTGTGCATTTGGTTATTGAAGGTGTGGGTATGGAAACACATTGTTCTCTTTGCCCACAGGGAATTTGCAAACAACCATATTTCTCTGCAGCTGAATGTCACTTCAGCCATGTGTCCCCAGTCAAATGTACCCATAGCTGGTTTTAGGCACCAGGAAACCCTGTGGTTTCTGGGGGGGCCCCTGGTCCTGGGGGGCCCCCAACCACTGCAGCTTATGTTATCTTGGTATTTTGTAACATGTCTGTCAAACCAACAAAAGCTAGTACAGCAAGCTTGTATACTTAAACCAGGTAAGTAACAATAACTCTTATTTATCTCCTTCAAAATTCAAAGATCTTTAGTTATAGTAACAGTATTTTGTCAGGTAACAAACTTTACAATTTCAGTAAATATTTTACCAATGATATAATGCCCCGGCCTAGGTTAAGCCCTGATGGTGGACATCCTCTTCACTAAAGTTAACAACATAGCCAGCTTTAATAACTGTGGCTGTAGGGGGCCACTTACTCCTCATTGACTGTGTGGGGGCCCCACAAAAGCTGCTGTTGGTTGGGGAAAAATGAGGAGAAAAAATGTATTAATTTTCAATTACACTTTTTAACCTGAACAGGACTGTAATATAACCCTATTAGGACAAAGCTGTAATGAACATAAGCAGAGTAAGCACTAGAGAGATCAGCAGTCCAGGGTGACCGGTCTCAGTGCAAACTGTGGAGTTTAAGCAGAGATGATGCTTCTCATCTTCAGGGATGGTTTCTTTTTCAGGGTTTTTATACATACTGGAAGAACAACTGATACTATAACTCTCAACGTCTTTACTGAAGAATTCTGTTCAGTGATAAATATAATAGCATAATAGTCTCAAAATGAGGAACACATTTTATATATTACTCTAATTCACTTTGAAAAAGTTAATAGAATAACACATTTGCATCAACATGCAATTTTTAGACAACAAGTGTAAAACTCTGATTACTTGATTTAGTGTGACAGAGTAAAATTGAGACAAAATCAGGAATACCTGTGAAATCAGGGATAGTGATAGGTATTAATTTATTACTTACTGAGGTAAATAAAATTGTCTTACTCCTGTTGCTGTTTGATGACTGCTAAACAGCAGTCACTGATCTTGTGTAGCAGTACGTGTGTGTGTGTGTGTGTGTGTGTGTGTGTGTGTGTGTGTGTGTGTGTGTGTGTGTGTGTGTGTGTGTGTGTGTGTGTGTGTAAAATATCACTGATTTTTAACAATGCACACATCCAATAATGCCGGAACGCACACAATATTCTTCTGGGTATCAATAAAAATGTAGCTAACAAGTTAACAAGTGATTATATTTCAAAAGTAAGGCATAATGTATGTCATAGGCATTCAGACACTTAGATCTTCTAGATATCGGGTGGCCTCCACTCCCTAGACTGTATAAATAGATACAGGGGGTTCCCTTAATCATCCTTGACTGTGAGGACCCCAAAAAGCTGTTTTTGGTTGAGGAAAAATGAGGAGAAAAAATGTTTTCATTTTCTGATTGCACTCTTTAGCCTGGATGGATATATATGATATGACCCTGTTAGGATAAAACTGATAATAGCCTCTGTCCTCAACCACAAACATTCTAAAACATCCCTTCTCGGATGTTTGTGTACAGAAATTTACCATAGGTTATGTGGGTGCTAGGGATTGTGTAGTCATCATTTCCTTTACTTTTCTAACAGACCTCAGAGGTACACAAAGAAAGTTACTTTAGCTCCTGTAGGGGCAGTGTACTGCCTGGTAGCAGCAAAGTAGAATACATTATTGCAGTCATTATTTATTTTCACTTTCCTCACAATCAAACATCAGACACATATACAGCTGGTTGCCTTTGGGTAAGGATCGAGGAGTTAGTAGGCATGCTATGTGTATGTATTTCAGAAGTCACTTGAAATACATGACTGTGGCCATTTGAACCTTTGCTTTCATCCCAATCTAACACCAGAGGGTTGCATAGGCAGTGACTGTCTTTTTGGGAGGATTAGTGATGCAGGCAGTATTCCCATACAATATCTGTGTATCCTCACAATTGACTTTTTAATTTACTTGGAGCTCCTATTTTTGTCAGCTTTGAATTTTAAGTCTTGTGTACAACTTATGTCTTCATTGAAAGAAAAAAGACTGAAATTCTTTTTTCTTACTCACAATTTTTGTTTAGACCACTTTTGGATGAAAAGGTTGGGAAATGCTCTAGCTTCTGGGGGCAGCGGCTTAATGGAGTTATTTCCTAAATGATTATTACTATGCTGACTTGGTCAAGAAAGTATATTAAAAAGACATAAGGAATACTAAAGCTGATAAGCAACATTGAATTTCTTTCCTTAATCATCATTTCTGTTCAAGCCATCATTGGGTAAAAAAAAAATAAATAAAATTAAAAAGCACTTTAGAGCATATATAAAGTTATGGCTTCTTGAAAAAGCTGAAGAAAAAAGGTAAAATGTGAGAAATGGAAGAAAAAAAGTAATGTGCATAAGTGGGAAGCCCAACATGGGGAAAATAGAGGGGAAATCTGGAGGGTGTGTGTGTTTTGTTTTTTTTTTTTTTTGGCGGGGGCTGAAACAGTAACCAGTGCCTAGGGTCCCAGTGCATATTAGTTCTGTCCTGTACATAGAGTTGTTGTAATGTATCCTTGTTATACCTAAATGGCAGTAACTGTAAATGTCCCTTTGTAAGATGGGCCAACATAGTGTGGTATGTATGCCTGTTGTAATAAGATCATTGAAGCTACAGGTCAGTCTGTGTGTACTACTCCTAAAAGCCTGCAGCATGAACTAAAAAGATGGATAGAAGTAGTGGCAGTGACAGGGTGATACTTAGACTGAAAGTGGCCAGGGGGCCCCCAACTTGACATCTGCTGGGGGTCCCCAAAATGCTAACACCGGCCCTGAATGTACCCCAGGGAAATGACTCGCTGTCTAGGTGCCCGAGCCCATATATTTCACCAAGGGTTACTGGTGCATGTTCTCTGATTACTGTATTACTGCAATTGTTTAAAGCACAGCACTTTACAATTTTTTCTTCTATTTTCCCAAATTTGAATGCTTTCTGTCTTTAAACTGCTTTATTTACAAATACTTTCTTAACATACTGCTTCCTTTGAACAAGAATGTCAGTTGTTTGAAAGTAGTATAAGGATGCACACAGATTCTTGCAGTACTACACTGCAAGATGTAATTTTTAGTGTGATGTGAGAATATTCATTGCACAGTCTCTGGCAATTATTTTGCTGTTCCAATTATCACAAGGGCCCTGCAAAGCGTCTAGCACACATATTGCCTTTTTAGCACACTTCTGTTTTTTAGCCTCAAAATGGAACAATGTTTTTCACTCTGAGTATACACCAATCAGATTCTTAGTATACATAAGATTCACTGAAGCAGAAACCTGATACCCCTAGCCAGTCAGTTGCAGACTCATTCTTACAACTCTCAGCAAACTTTTATAAAATGTCATATTTCTGTTTCAGAGCATATTCTGAACTGAGTTAAATCACTTTGCTTGTAGGAGTAAGTGTAAGATCAAATTCTGCCCAAAGCATGTTTACACCAATGTGACAGCATATTCTTTATCATTAAGTTTCTCAGGGAAATCAGCTGAAACAGTATGCATTTCCACTATTGCTACATTTAATTTAATTTACACAGCATCTTCACCATTGTTATTTATTGTGTTTCATCCTTTTATGAGTGAAAGTGCCAATTTTTTCCAGGTTGAAATTAACAGTTGATTTACTGATCAGAAGCTTCATTTCTTACATGAACATAATCTTTTGTGACATACAGAAATACTTGAATGTACTACTTAACTTTAGAAACAATAAGCAAGAGAACCTCTTAACGTTTTCAAGTTTAATCTATGTATTTTCACCCATTAACTATGGCCTTCTCTTGCACTGCTCTCTCTTACTTTGTAACTGAAGCTCTCTGCCAGTGGCTATTGCAGACTCTTCTTTTAAGGCCCTTTCTAGGCCCACACCTGAATTTCTTTTGATTTCTGTTTTTGAAGTGTCCTACCTCCAGACCAGTAACCACTCTAGCAAGGTCCCTGACATTTTTCTCTATAGGCCAAATGGCCTGTCTCCACTCTGTCTGACAGGTTACTGACTCTGTTTCTACAAAAGTTCCCTTGTGTTAAGAGTATCTCCCTACCTCTGGCACTCATATAATCTATTTGGCTTTACCTGGTGACTAAGTACTTAAATTTCAGGTCTACTGATTATACTCTATCTATATTTATACCTACATTTATTTATCTCTATTTCTCTCTTTGTATACAGTATATATACACACACACATACACACACACACACACACACACACACACACACACACACACACACACACACACACACACACACACACACACACACACACACACACACACACACACACACACACACACACACACACACAGGGAAATGGACAGAGGGTGATATAGAGAATCCCTACTATCACTTATTCACTTATTTCTGTAATAGTGAAAACTGGTTTCAAAGCAAATAAGATACTATTGCGTATTATCCACAGGACATTTTATATTTGTAATACAGGACTTGGCAATGAGGTTAACAGAAAGAATGGAATGGAAAAGAAGGGATGTTTGTGTAAGTGTAATTTTAACTTTGGTTTATATACAGATGGTTGTGTGATGATGGCAGAAAAAGCAGAAAACTAATGATAGTGTTACAAGGGTTTGTTGGGTTTAAAGCAGAGACAGGACTTACTTGCATCCATAAATGCATGATACAGATAAGGAAACTGAAAATAAATTTCTATACAGCCTGCCAAGAGCTATCTGTCATTCTGTGTCAGGCTTTATTCTGTCCAGATGACTGCTCAAATTAATCTGAATCAGCATTTTTCACCATTCTAATTTTGTGCAATTTGATCCTAGTCATATTTTGCTTTTGTGAAATACTTCTTTTTCAAAGCACCAGTCTCACATAGTCAATAAACAAGCTACATCTTTTTATGTTAGGCAATTGTTCCAAATAAGGAAACGTTCAGATCTCTAAAAGCATTAAAACAGCTATTGGGATTCCCCTTAAATCTTCCATATCCAAGAATAAAGAAAAAAATGGTCAGTTCACTTAGCTTATCGAGTGTTCCAGTCCATTTATAGCCGTAGTATTTTTAAGCAACATCTTTGCAGTCTCTCCAGGGCTTTGATCTCAGCCTTCTTGTATGGACCCCAACAGGAGTACAGCATTCTTCAGCACGTCACTTTTATACATTAAATCATTTTATCAGGTCTATGATTGATCATGATTTGAAATTGTGAAGCAGTACATAATCTCCCAAGATCACAAAATGTGTCTTTATTTGGAGGGTACAATTTAATTTAGAGCCTACATAGACCTCTAAGTTTTTGTATACACTTAACATTTGTTCCCCTATTATGAATCAGTAGCAAATCTTGTCTAACAGTATTAATCATTCCACTCTTTCCGCTATTGGTTTGATTCCTAAAATTCATTCCCATAACTGGTCAACATCTAAATCTAAGAAGGCAACCAATATTCTCATTGCAAGACACAAATGCCTCAATTTTAAGATCATCCACTTATTTAAGTTATCTAGCAGGATGATAGAATACTAATATCTGAAGTGTACAGATAAAGGAGATAGGGCCCGTGACAGGGGTCTTTGACAGAGCAGTTCTTAACATTTTAGGAACACTAAATGTCTAATGAGTTTGACAACCCATCTCCAATCTATTAGCCAAAACTGAACCATTTAATTATATGTTTTTTTACTTACAGATATATTATTTGTTGATCAGAAAGGAAAAATGTATGGCATCAAAGAATTTAGTCATATCCAGCAGCAGAGCAGTCACTTGAAAGTCAGAGTCCTTTGTCATGGAGACATTTATCACAAGTACTAAGTAAATTTTTAGCACAGCAGACAACTGCCTATATTAGAAATGTTAGTAGATATTCAAAAACCCCTTATTAGTGTAGTTGTCCAAAAACATTATGACATGCTAACTAGACTAAAGTTTCTTTGCAGTTATTCTGTTCATGGCTTTTCATAGGTTGCTTATAAGCCGAATAATCTTATAACATACAGAAAGAGTCCTGTCTCCTTTATCTTTATAGACAAGCATTACCATTGCCAGTGTTTCATCTTATGGTACACAGCTTGTATGAAAGAATTCCATAACAACTGTACATAAAAATGATACATGAAAATACTATTCAGGTAACTAGCCTTGTAGACATTCAGATTTTTAACTAAATACATAGATCTGTTCTTGTTTATAAGATCATAGGGTATCATTCTATCTATTTGCTCTTTTGAAGTTACAACTGGCCTAGGCACTTAAAACCTCAAGTCAAAATAATTTGCAAAGATCTCAAATATTTTGTATGAGCCACAATAAATTTTATAGGTGCATTTTATAATGTCATTTTAAAATTATTTTAAACATTTTACTCCATTGTAGTGTCCAAGAGCGAACCTATTTCTCTTTCTTATCAAAAGGACCTTAAACCTTGTGTAACACCTTGACAAAGCACCTCATATTTTCTCCTTGCACTTGTATTATGACCCTGTTTTGTACCTTTATACATCTTCTTTCCTGTTTATCATCTTACTCAAATAACTTGTAATTTTCATACTGATTTTTTTAGTTTTTCTTGGGCACTTTAACTTTAGGCACAAGATATACATCAAGTGAAGTTTATATTTTAGGGCATCATACTTCTAGCTTTCACTGACAGTCGGGACTCATATTTTTTTTCTTGCTCATGTTTGCTCTCATTCCATGTCAATCATCAGTCTCTTCCTAGTCAATTGACCTATTTGTTCCCCATCACTGTAATGAGGGTCAAACAGGAGAGGCATCATTCAAACAGCCATTTGAGCTATTCAGAGATTTTCATATATGACTCTACCTACCAAGTGCACTGTGCAAAGTGCCGAGGAGGAGACATTCAATAGCCTGCAACAATGCCATTCCCACACTTACACGAGGGACATTTGCTTCCTACCAGCCCAGTCAATCCCCTGAAATATGAATGATGGACTCCTTACTCTCCAGCAGGGAACTCACACAACTGTGTCTGCCCCTGAAAACATCTTTCAGTACTCCCTGCCCTTGTTGGTTTCTCCAGTGCCAGAGGTTCTAATCAAACATTAATCACCTGTGTCACATTCAGAGTTCCATTCCTCTCCACCATAAAACCACTTGAAGACTCCCAAAACTGCATTTGTTTACCAATATAGCGTATTGATCTAAATGAACCTTTTTCACATTAAGGCTGGGGGCACTGCCGAGTAGGTGACTGCAGGCTAAAAAATGACACAACATACAATGATGATCAGATCAGAGCTGGCAGACTGCATATATATTTCCAATTGCCAAACTACTGCCTTTGCAACAACTATGTCATCTAAGAAATTTGCTGTAGAATTACCTCAAAATATTAGCTGGGCATTTATTTATATAGCCAGAAGTTACTCATCCGAAGGCAGTCTTTAATCACCTAATATTTAGATGTAGGTGTTAAAGGAGGCTAAAAGTCAGGATCAACAGTGTGCAAGTGGCATGTGCCAAATCAGAAAGTAGGAAGGTGACTAGTGCTGCCCCATAGGACTCAGTGTCGGGACTGCTCCTTTTTAGCATTTACTGTTCTGACTTCCAGAACAGAAATGAAGACCTCTGTATAACTCAATTTGCAGACAATTGCAAACTGGGAGTTATTGTCAAGTTCGCCTCTGGTGCCATAACTCTTTAGCAAGACGTAAATAATTGATTCTCAGAAAATTGTTTCAAAATAATTGCAAGAACGTGCAATTCTGTCACATTTGGTAGGCAACCCTTTCCCTCACCACACAGCACAGAAAATACACCATTTCAAGATGAAAATGTTGTTAGAGAACTTGTTTAATGGGTTGATAATTCCTTCTCTTTTGCTCATCACATGACAACAGTAGTCAGAAAATCCTTTTACTTTGTGCAGCTAATTGCCAAGAGAATATCATCAAGATCTAATGAGGTCAGAGTTCCCTTACAGCCAACATTGATTAGGCTAATTAGTATGTACAATGTCCCTTTGGGATGTACCTCACAAGACATATCAGACAACTAGAAATATCTCAGATGTTTCTAACTAAGAAGAACACAAGCATAGAGACTATCAGCTAGCAAGAGAGAGAGAGAAAATGGAAGCGCTGTACCTTTTGTTTCAATAGTTTATAGAATCCTGAGAATCGACATTTCTTGCCTTTTGTGCCATTAGAGGTACAGCTATCCTGGATCTCTGGTATGTCTAATTATTGCACAAATACCAGAACCAGACACCTAAACCTTAACCAGCAGGTAAATAAAACACAATGGTGAGACATTTTGCAGTATCTTACCCACCTTTGGAACAAACTGCCATTTCTGATTAAGTAGTGTGAATCACTCTCATCTTTTAAATGGGACCTAAGATGATTGAATGTGTACCCACAAATTAATTCCTGGCTTATCTGGCCTAGCCCTCCTACAGAAAGAACATACATACTAAGGTGGGTATTGTCAAGGTGTGAATGGTCAGGAGGCTCAATTATCTTTAAATTCCATTGAATCCTATGAATGCTATGTCCTAGCAACACATAAAGTTCCAAGCACCTTTAAGTGAAAGATTTTATATATCAGTGTTATGTTGTGCTTGTTGTGAAAATATTGATAAATTAAATGAATGGTGCTTTTGAAATTACTGAACTCAGAGGAAAGAGAAAGGGTAGCATATTTAAAGTGTTTTCCTTTGTCTTCTAGTTTGTAAGAATTTCAGGCACAATGTTTGAAGAGTAGGGGAGTGTCAGTAGAGTGTCCATGTTGTGGATGCAACAACACAGACTCCCCTTCAAAAATAATATTATTTACAATTGTTATTTACACTTTTGAGATGTTTCATTTTGGAATAATTTTATTTTGAGACACAGTTTCTTTTGATGTTTACTTCATGACATTTTATGCCACTGAAATACATGTATCCTGAGATATAAAAACAACATAATCAGCATCTTTATTCCATGTTTCAGTTACAGCATCTCTCAACACAGATATCTCATCGTTCTTTATCTAGTTCCATTACTTAATTAATTAACTTAATTATACCTATCCCACCTGAACAGGTTGGCAGCATGTTCACCCTGTCCCCACGTGTAGTGTGCACGCCGCTTGCAAGGTCTTAATTAAAAGTCCCTCACATCCAGGAAACCTTCAAAAGGGCTTCACTGTGCTAACACCTACTGCCCAGGACCAAGGATCTACTGCTTCCCAAGACTGAATAAAATAACAAACAGAAATCTGTCTCACCACAAGTGCATGTAAGCTAATGTGGTCTTTGTACAATTCTAAACATAATAATGTATGTTAAGTCTGTTATAGTGCTCCCGATAGTGTGCACACTTCACAGGGATACCCGTCTCCCTCTGCTCTCTGCCTGTGTCACCAACAGTCCATCAGTAGGTGGCAGGAGAACATCTTTATTCCCCCTACCAATCGGCCATCCCTACCAGTGCAGAGTCCCACTGCTCTGCTGCTTCTTTCTGATCCAAAATGGATTAAGCAGCTTCTTTCAGTAATCTCACAGCCCGACGCACAAGTCATTAGCCTGCTTCATACAAGACTTCTGCTTCAGTTGTTGTAATAGACTGCTAGTCTCTTGGTTCTCCTAAAGAACTAAGCTAAAACCGAAAACTGCCAAATAAATAATATATAAATAATATAAGAATAAGCAACCGAATAAAAAGTTAGCACAGATAATTTTTTGGTCACCTCTGCTAGGGCGAACACTTCACCCTCCTTCCTGTTCCCTCTCTTAACCCTGCCCCATTCACATCTCTACACTTCCCCTCCCTATCACAACCCAGCTCAGCCTTCCCCACCTCCTGCTTTTCTACAAATAGTTCACTTTCTCTGCGGTGCCTTTTTTAATTAAACTTATCCCAGTTTGGACAGTTCGGCCGCATGTGCTCCCTGGCCCCACGTGTAGTGTGAACTCCGGTAAGACGCTATTGTTAATTTTCAGTTATCTCTACCTTTTTGCCTTCAAAGCTGAATTAGATTATATATGGTACTGCTTGTATTTCTGCTGTAAAAACTGCAAATGCTGTGACTGTTGGTAGACGCCGTTTCATTCTGTATTGTTATTTAGCCTTATTCTTTGTCCTCAGAGCAGCATTAGCATCTGCATTGAAAACATCTTGTAAAGCTACTGTTACACTGTAAATGCTATGAGCAACTGTGCTCTTCATCAACACACTGTTAACATTTAGCTATTTTCCTAACAGGCTGCTATTGGTACTGCTCGGTCTTGGCCAACACCTCATTTTCCTGTACACCTGGCTGTCCTTAGCAGTGCACTGGCAAGGCACTGTTATTGAATCACATCTTGCAGTGTTGTTTAATAATCTGTTACAACAGTAAGGCTTACAGAAATGCTCCACCTAGATGCTGTTCTTACATAACAAGTGTACAGTCCTGTGAGTTTTGGTGCCAGGTAAACCCACACTGACTGAGCATTTTCTCCAGCAACTTGTAATTTGCTGTTGATATACCTGTACTGAAAAGATGTAAACATAATGTTTTTATCCCACATACTGAAAAAGCATCTTACCAACAATCTTCTCTTTGTTTTAAAGCTGTTCTGTAAGACCATGCTATAGCTTATTATACCTAGTTTATATATATATATATATATATATATATATATATATATATATATATATATATATATATATATATATATATATTTATATATATATCTATATCTCTATATATATATATATATATATATATATATATATATATATATATATAGATATATATATATATATATATATATATAAATATATAAATATATATATATATATATATATATATATATATATATATATATATATATATATATATGGTTCCCCTTCATATGATCGAATTTCTCTAACCTCAAAAGTCATAAACTCGAAACCAGACTCTCGACTTTAGAGAAACTCGAACATATGAAAGGGACAAAAAAATAAAAAAATTAACACCTTTCAAATGTTTTCACAGGGGGGGCCCCTGCACCCCCCTAATTAAATATACCTACTCCGAGATCGCACTATAGTGAAGGAAAGGGAAATTTCCCATTCTGCGCTATACACGTAAGCGCAAAATGGAAGATTTTCCATTCCTCTGCTATAGTGCGGTCACGGAACATTCACATTTAAACTGCTAGGGTACAGGGGGACCTGGTCCCCTGCAATAAGGTAAGTTAACTTTTTATTTTTTTAAACCTAAGGCTCCCATTCACAATTTCGAGTGAATGGCAGTTTGAGATTTTGGTCTCGAGATTATGAATTTCGAGCTTCCATCCATTCGATCTTGTGAAGGGGAACTATATATATATATATATATATATATATATATATATATATATATATATATATATATATATATATATATATATATATATATATATATATATATATATATATATATATATATATATATATACACACACACACATATATATACACATATATATACACACACACACACACACACACACACACACACACACACATATATATATATATATATATATATATATATATATATATAGACTGCTAGAGTGTTGTATCAGCATTGTTTGTCTTACCAACAATCTTCTCTTTGTTTTAAAGTTGTACTGTAAGACTGTGCTATAGCGTATTATACCTATTGTATATATAGACTGCTAGAGCGTTGTACCAGCATTGTCTGTCTTGATTCTTGAGCGTATTGTAAGACTGTACTAAGGTGTTTCAAAGTTTAGTTTCAGTGTCTTTAGTGCCCAATTCTACTTAGCTGCTATCGCTGTGTTGAGTGCAATGCTTCTGTTCCCCACAGAGTCTGGGCCTCCCTGAATATTGTATATATTATTTTATGTTCCACAGTCATAGATATTGCATTTTACAGCCACAGTTGTGTTAGTGAATGTCTTGTTGCTACTGAATGCATAGTTCAGCCCAGGTAATTCCCATGCATAGTGACTGTCCTGTACTTCTGGCCTACACTGCTGAACTCACCCCTCTGACTACTCTGAATCTACCTCACTCGCATACACATTCTCATCCACTACCTCCTCCATCCCCCCTATCTTGCCTTGCTGCACTCACTTCTCTAAATTCATACATGCACCTCTCTCTCCCATCTTTTTGCTCTTTTCCTAAGTCTCTCTGAACCTCCAGTTGATAGTAACTTCCTCTCCCTTCTCTCATTCCAGCTTGCAAGGTCTTAATTAAAAGTCCCTCACATCCAGGAAACCTTCAAAAGAACTTTGCTGTGCTAACAACTACTGAATTCCAGATATAGCTCTTGCAAGTACGGTTGGTGCCACTGGCCAAACAACATGACATAATCCAAGAAAAAAAGGCCAGCATCAAAAATGAATGGAAATTAATCAATTTATTGTGGCAACACCAATATCAGACTGGTTTTGGCAATACTGCCTTCCTCACTGACAATTCAGGCTATGAAACACACTGTATATATACACAGATATACTCCATCAATTAATTAATTAGTCATTGCACCAATGATCTGATTATTAATTATAAATGGTCATTAAGACCAGGTGGAAATAGTTCACCCAATTTTATAATCCAGCTCCTTTCTTTTTTATTTAACAGAGCATGCCATCCTAACTTATTTGTCTTATCTCCCTGGATTTTATCTATAACCATAAAATTAAATCTAGCCAAACTGTGTGCCAATGTATGTTTGTATAAAGCACCAGTTAATTTCTTATTCCGAATATCACTGAGATGTTCACAATATTCATATACGTAGTGGACGGGGCATTTGCCCAACATAAAAAGCTGAGCAAGAACAATTTGCTAAACATATTAACCAGTTCGTACCACAATTAGCAAAAAACTTTATTTCATGAACCCTACTGGTGTTTCTACTAGAAGATTGTTTAGATTTGAACATAAATTTACATGAAGAAAAATGGCCCCAAGGGAATGAACCCACCAGTCTATCCCCAGTAAGTGTCAATTGTTTTAAAGAATGTAAACACCCATGGTGTTTGTAGTGACTAAATAGGACCTCAAGATCCATCCCCATCTGTAAAAGAATTGGCACCTAGGGCTGAGGAACTCACATATTTCAGAGTTGGGTATTAAGATATTCCAGTTGATGTTAATAATGTCCCTGATGACATTGATATTACATCCATATGTGGTGACAAATCTAATGAGATTGTTGTTCTGATTATTTTTAACTCTGTATTCCAATAGATTTGATATGTCCTGTTTAGAAACCCAATTACTGGCAGCAACAATATTGCCATATCCATAGCTCCTTTCTTGAAACCTACAAGTTAAATCCTGTTGATAAATTTATAGGTTCATAGGTTGGTACTAGGCTATTGGCCCAAGGGCCTACATAAGCCTAGCCAACAAGGTTCCCTGGCTTACGCCACCCAATAAAGTTATTTTCCTGTGCCACTGTCGAGCAGAGACACAGAAGTGATTCCCGCAGTGTATTTCCTATTTCCCATCCACTCATCAAGATTTTTCTTGAAGAGTGCTAATGAAGAACTTTGTTTGACATATATGGGTAGCCTGTTCCAGAGTATTGGAAGTCTCTGGGACAGAAATCTATCCCTCTAGCATGTCCTATTTATTGTGGTGACAAGGTTTAGGTCCTTAGAGTGTGTAGCTTTGAGGGATTGGGATTTCTTTAGGTGTAGCATGTCCAACAGCTCTGGGTTTGACATAGCTTTATATTTTAGGCAGAGATCACCTCGGAGTAGGCGATATGCTATGGAGTAAAGCTGGAGTTTTTGGAGGTGGTCAGTGTAGGGCATTTGTTTGAGGCCAGTAATCCTCTTTGTGAGGTACTTCTGTGGCCTTTTCAGCTGCTGCAGATGTCTTGTGAGGTACATTCCAAAAGGGGCGTTGTACTCTATATTGGGTCTAATGAGTGTTGAATAGAGGGGAACAATGACCTCTTTTTTTCCTGGATGAGAACCCTTTTATGATGAGGTGTGCCACGTAGAAGGACTTCCTGACTACTGTGGCAATGTGACTATCAAAGGAGAGACTACCGTCCACCTGGGTCCCAAGGTCTCTTATCAGGCATTCAATGTTAGGTAGATTGCTACCTATGTGGTAGTTCATGGGTACAGAGTTTTTACTTAAGGGGATGATACTGCACTTTTTGGCATTGAGCTTGAGGCCATGGCTCTGACACCAGGCATCTGTCTCAGCGAGGCCCTTCTGTAGGATGTCCACATCATTTGGGGACTTGACTATGGCTCCTAGTTTGCAGTCATCTGCTAACTTCATTAGCCAGAGGCCTTCTGTGTTAGCCTGTACTTCAGAGAAGTAGATACCAAACAGGAGAGGTCCCAGGATGGAACCCTGTGGTACTCCACTTGTCACTGCTTTGAGGTCAGATTTGGAGTCTGCAACTTTTACAGTGTGGGTTCCGTCAGTGAGCCAGTTGTCAACCCATCTTGTGATGAGGGATTTATACATAGTTTAGTGAGTTTAGCTATAATTCCAGAATGGGGGATGGTATCGAAAGCCTTGGCAAGGTCAAGATAGGCTGTGTGAACCACCTTACCCTCATCTATGGCTTTGGTAACTGCCTCAAAGAAGTCAATCAGGTTCAGAAAGCATGATCTGCCTTTCACAAACCCGAACTGGGTGGGATCCAGAGTTTGGAGGTAACCAATGTCTTTGTTTATGAGTTCCATGATGGTACGTTCCATGGCCTTGCAGACCAGGCTCTTCAGGCTAATAGGTCAATAGTTCCCGCGATCAGTGGTGGATCCTGCTTTGTGGAGTTGGATAACTGTTGCTGTGTGCCATTCAGTGGGCACAAAGCCTGATGCGAGGCTATTATTGAACATGGTGCTTAAGTGGGGAGCCAGTTCGTTCTGAAGTTCATGTAAAATGCAGCCTAGAATGCTGTCCAGTCCCATGGATGCTGTGTTTTTGGCTTTAGAGAGTGCAGCTTTTACCTGCGTAGTTATGATTACAGGGACTCTGCATTCTTCCTGTATAGATATGGGCCCTCCAGGATGTTGGCAATATCAGTTGGTTCTGTAATTTTCTTGCCTTTGTGCTGTAACTCAGGGCAGATCTTGGTGTTGCCATCGAGATTCTTGACATAGCTATAGAATGCTTTGTGGTTGTCCTTGGAATTAGTGGTGATTTTTTTTCCCTAGCTAGCTTTGGAGGATCTTATAAGGGATCTCAGCTTCTTACTGAGGCTGACCAGGGAGCTCCTCCACTCATGGGATTTTACTCTCTTTTGCAACAGTTTCTTCCTTCTGTTGTACAGTTTGTTTATGGCAGGGGACCACCAGATTGGCTTCCTTTTTTTGGAGGATAGCGTCTTGGTTCTGTTTGGGATTGCACGATCCATGCACTCGTGTAAGTGCTTATAGAGTGCATCTGTGTAGGATTCAGCAGTTGTAACTGTATTGTCCATCTGCATTGGTGTCATGAAGTTCACCACTTCTGTCTTAAGAAGCATGAAGTTGGCTTTGGAGAAATTTTTTACTGTGGTTTCCTTAATGGGGGGAGGGGGCAGGATGTGGATATCAAGGGTGATTAGCTTATGGTCAGATGAGACCAACGAGGAGTTGACTTCAGGTGTGGAACATTGGTCACTCATGTTGGTAATGACTAGGTCTTGGATATTGTTGCCCCTAGTGGGGGTGTGGATATGTTGATCTAGGGCATTGGAGTTTATGAATTCCAGAAAACATTCTGCTAAGTAGTTGGTACACAAGTAGTTTTCCCAATTAATGATGGGGTGATTCAACCCTAATATTTTCCAGGACATCAAGAAAAGAGGAGTGGGAATCCTGGGGCATGGTGGGGGATCTATAGCAAGCTACAATTTGGATTTCAGTTTTGCCCATAGTTAGTTGCACTTGGATAATCTCGGATGCATTATGCTGAGCAACTAGCCTGGAGGTGTGGATATCCTTAATGAATATGAACACATCTCCACCTTTGGTGTTTTGGTCCAGGTTACATGGCCGAAACGTGTGGTATGAGTTATATCCTGGTAGTGTAGGCGTGATCTTTGGAGCCTTGAACCAGGTCTCAGTCATTGCACAGATATCAATGCTCTCCATTTTAAGGAGTGCCTCGAGTGAGTGCATTTTGAGATTTAGACTTCTAGCATTGAGTAGCATTACCCTCAGATTTTGCTTGCCTGTTCCTGTTATGGTGGTGAATTTGTTATTTGAACCTTACCTAAAAAAGGCACTATAGGGGCAGCAAGAGCCTTGGCCAGTATCTGGAATCCCAGGGGCGACAGGTGCAGGCCATCTGTGGTAAAGCATCATGGTCTGTCAACCATGTCATCCCAGGGAGGTACATCTCAGGTCATTCACACCAACATGGACAATGACAGAGTCATATTTGTACTTGTTGTGGAGTGACCTGAATGTGTGGGTTATGTGGCGGATCCTGGCACCCAACAGGCAGCTGACAGTAACCTTCTCCTTGTTTAGCCTGGTGAGTGGGACATCAGTGTGCCTGACTACAGAGTCACCTATGACTAGTGTGTTGGGTACGTTGTTTTGCCTTATTGGCTGTGGTTGAGTGGCACACTCAGTCTGTTGGCTATGTGTCATTTGGGTTGTGTTGGGGGATGAAAGTTGCTTGCATTTCTGCTTTGGAGATCTCTGTTGCTAAGACAGATTATTATTGAGAGCCTCCACGAATGTTTTTTTGTTACTATGTGTGGATTTTGGTGGTGTAGATTTAGTGAGACTGTGTGATGAGTGAGGTGTGGTGCAAATGTTTACCTTCTCCTTATGACTCTCAAGTTCAGTCTTGGTTGGAAAGTGCTTTACCTCCAGTTTGGCTAGATAAGTGTATCTCTCACAGGTTGTAGTGTTGGGTTGTAGGAGGCGAGGGTTGTCTGTGTACATGAGGCAATTTCTACATTGCCTCAAGATGCCCAGATTCATCAGATAGACAGGAGAGAACACTGGGAGCTGACCCGGACATGCCTGAATAAAAAACTGTATTCCTCTAGATAAGTGAGGAAAGTGAGTACAAGAGCTGTTTTTCTTTAAGCAAGTGAGAAAAGTAAGTACAAAAACTGTTTTTCTCTAGGTAATGAGGAAGACTGTGTGCTATACAAGTTAGTAGCTTATTTAGTGCAAGTTCTGAACAAGTGCTGAGTATGAATAAGCAAATTTCATAACTATCCTTGGTGGAACAAATGTGTTTAATATGCATAAATTGAGACTTAGGTATATTCTGAATGATGTGTCATGGATGCATACTACTGGCATACAATAAGTTATTATATTGAGGATATTTTCAAAATACATGTGAACTGAGAGTGTCATCAGGATTCCTAACAACCGTAACATCCAAAAAGTTAATTTGTTTGGAATCACAATTCAGTGTAAACTCTATTCCCCATTTATTTTCATTGAGATATTTTACAAATTCCAACAAATAACTTTTGTCAGCTCGCCATATCATCCAACAGTTATCTGAATAACATCTCCAAATAACTAGTTCCTCCATAAAGATGTTACGATGACTATCATAAATCAATTATTCTTCCAGGAACCCCATGAACAAATTGGCATACATGGGAGCAAATGAGGCCCCAATAGCTGTGCCTTGTACCTGCCAATAACATTCTTCCTGAAAATAAAACACGTTCTTGGTCAAAACATGTTCTGCCATACATACCAATAGAGTGTTGAATCCTGGAGGGTAGATATTAGCCCTGTCTAACCAATATTGCAATGCTTGAAGACCTGCCCAATGTGGAATACTCATATACAACAAAGTTACATCTAGTGTGCACAATAGCCAACAAGCCTCTAACTGCATATCTGATATTATTTGGAGGAACTGTGTCATGTCTTGGATCCTGGATCTTATTAATTTCAATAAAGGCTGTAAGTATTGTGTTAAAAATACTGATAAAGGTTCAGTAAGAGTCCCAATGCTAGACACAATCAATCTTCCTGGTGGCTTCTTCAAATTTTTATGAATTTATGGCAGTAGCTATAAATATTGCCTTTGTGGATTCATACCTGTTAGTTTTTGGGAAACTGATTCCATTATAATTCCTTCTTCTACAGCCAGGTGAAAAAATACATCTATTTCCATTTTGAATCTATGGGTTGGGTCAAGTGGCATATACATATAATACCTGGCATCCATTAATTGTCTGTGTGCCTCAGATAAATAGAAACTCATATTCATTACTACCACTGCCCCACCCTTGTCAACTGGCAGAATCACTATATTTTTATTATTTTTTAGTTTAACCAATGCCTGCTGTTCATTAGCTGACAAAGTATGATTGAATATTGTAGACTGGTTCATCCTAAAATGCCGATCTTTAAGCACTGAGTCTTGAAAAATAGAAACACGTTTGTTCATAGGGGGTACAAAAGTAGACTTAAGTCAGTAGATCTTTGAGACTGCCCTTGACTGCCAAAATATAATCTAAGATTTAATAATTGATGGAATGCCACAACATCATTAGCAATAACATCTTCATCAATGAAAAAAATAGGAACATAGTTTAAGCCTTTATTAAGAAGTTGTTGTTCCACCTCTGTCAGATGGGCAGAGAAAATATTGTGAATATTATAATTATTATTCAACAAGGTATCAATACCTGAAGGAAAGTTTCCACACTGTCTATTTTTTCTTCTATGCTTCCATCCACCCCTATGCTTGCCCCCCCAAAGAGTGGTCCAAACGATGTGATTGGCTAAAAATGAAGACTTGCTACACACCATCCTCATGCCATTCTTCACTGTTATTTCTGATTTATGACACAGAGTACAGCATACAGGGGATAGAGTGTAACAAAACAAATACTTTTGTTGAGGGCAAAAAGAGAATAAAAGAAGGGAAAGACATAGGACTAAATATTCTAGGAAGAGCACCAGCTTTGCACACTAGAGCTGACATTGACAGTGCCAGTGGCACAGCAGGTAGCACAATCACCTTTGGTAAAGAAGGCTGTGGGTTCTAGTCCCACACCATGTAGATTGATTACTACACTGCATGCAGCATAAGGGGGAGGAGGTTCTGCACTCCTGAGAGTGTCATCCCTTGGACTGAGTTGGTAGTAGCTTAGGTGGATGTACAAGATCCCACAGTACCTATGAAAAATGTAAGGGAAGTTTCCCAATGCCCTAACCAACTTTTCCCCTATTAGTATAAATACTACCTTGTGTCACTCCTGAAAAGAGGCTGCTAGCCTTGTGGAATGAATACAGTTAACAAAGAATAAATAAATAAATACAGGGCTTGATTACAGGAAGAGACACACAGGGAGTGAAGAGATGGAGTGTCTTATTGAGGCTCATCATCTGGTGAGGGTGGACAAAATTATAATCACAGAGGAGCAAATTCCTCATGTGCAAGTGGAGTTGCAAAAAACAACAATGGCAACAGAACCATGGAATGTGGGCATAGCATTCCAGGCAAGTGGCAGCTACCCACATAGGTGTGTAGAAAAGCACGCATAAATGAAGGGATGGCACTAAGCACCACCTTCAAATCAAGGGTGGTCATGCCAGTCAACAGGTCCAGCGATAGGGACCTAACGACAAATCTCCTGGTGGCTGCCCATATGATAGCTCCTGATGGAGCAAGGGCTGATGACTAGCTCATAAACAATAGGGAGAAATATGATGTAAAAAAAATATTCTAGGACACAGGAGGCCATTATTTTAGTGAATACTGTGAGACTTAAGCAAGAGCATGAGACGAAACCACAAAGGGAAAGGAAATACTTTGATGGGAAGAATAAGCAAGATAAAAATGATACTACTGACATTGGTAAATTATTTGGGAAAGTACAGCTCCACAAAGAATTACATACTGGTGAAAAATGGAGCACACAGGCATTGTGATATATTCTTATAGATGTCCCATAAATGTAAACTAATATAGACAATCAGAACAAATTTATAAAAAATGAATTAATCTGCTTTGGGACCAGCCATGGAAAAACCTTGACACACAGATGTTTGGTGTATGTAAGTGCAAAGCACAGAAGTATAATTAAATGTCTATAAAATAATATGTAATTAAATGATTATGTACAGAGTGTGACTAAACCATTAAATACTAATTCTGAGACTGAGGTATCTCGGAGAATTCCTCATATTCCTATACAGAGTGATGTCAAAGTAAGTATATTTAACTGGCAGTAATGTGGGGGTGGCACAGGACCCCATGATGGGATACAGTTTTGCCTTCTTCAATAAACATTTTAATTCTGTTATAGTGCTTTTCAAGTTTTTGTGTTTTCTTCTATAATCAGACATTGCTGTTTGCAGTTATGAGTGTCAAATAATGTGTCAGACTATAGTCGGGCAGCCTCTGCTCTTTGTGACAACAACATTTTCACATAATTATCATTCAAGTAATATATTCAGGAAGTGATGTCAGCTTCAGAAGAATGTACATAGTTTGAGACAACAGCAGACATTTTAGCTCAAAAGATTTTCTAATGATTTTTTTACCGACTTAACAGTTCAGCATTAAGAGGAAATTCAGTGTAATGAACCATCTTCTGCAGACATCACCAGTGGACATAACAAATATAACATTTTTTTTTGTCATTCATACTCAGACTCTATAAATAACAGATTGTGAAAATGTACACACACACATATATATATATATATATATATATATATATATATATATATATATATATATATATATATATATATATATATATATATATGTGTGTGTGTGTGTGTGTGTGTGTGTGTGTGTGTGTGTGTGTCTGTCTGAAGCCTGAAGATTTGGTTGGAGAAAAGTTTCATTTAAACAATGTGGATTGCAATACTTTTAAATAGCATTCATTGCCTTTTAAGTAACTCATAAAATACTTGTCTACCCTTAATCCCATGCAAACATTGATAGACATACACCAAAGTCTATTATGGTACAATTACTGTCATAATTGGATAAAGAACTTGTATAAAGGATTACTTGGAACTGTCAAGTAGTTAAGGATGCCCGTCCAACAGTAAGACCAATGACAAGCATGAAGGTGGCTAGGCAATGGCAAAAATACTAAAAATTAAAAAGAAAAAAAAAAAAAACAAAAAAAAACATTCTTTAAACAATGGAACTAGCTAAACAAAATAATGTTATATTTTGGACAAAGCAGCCCACAGCTTGTATTACTTGATACGCCAATTAACTGAAACAGTGTGGTCTGTATATACTGAGGAAAGCAGGAAACATTCAGCACAGCAATAGCCACTGATTTTAGTGATGTGGGCCACTGCAAGGTTCATTTTTGAACAGAGAATGCCTACCAATTTCTTTTTATGGAGCAGTTTCTTGCAGCAGTTGCACTACCTGTGAGCTAATGTGCAAAACTAAATTACTTGGAGGAAAAGATGGCAGAAGAATCTTGTCACCTGTCTGTGTAACCACCTTACACAAAACTGTCTCTTTAGGTCAGTTGTGTCTCCTGGCTTACTGGTCAACAGAAAATTGTGAGCATGTTAACACTACAGAATGCAATGAAAAGGACTTTGCATGACATTGGTTATTTAGCAAATTGCTTCATAACCTGAGGAACTTAATTCTGAAATGCATGCATGCAGACTAGAATCACTAGGCAAAAATTATTTTACTGAGTAAAGATAACTCCACATCTCCCTTTTTTTTGTTTGAACAACTTTCTACCAACCGCCTGGCAATGAAAAAAAAATATAATGCATAAGACACATGTCTTAGGGAGTCTGACTAAAGGCCCTGTCCCTTTACTCTGTCTCATATAATTTATTGAGAGGGGACTTATGTCTGACCTACAAGGCATTTTCTGAACCAGCCCTGATAAAAATGTTACATATTCACAAGAAAAATTATAAACCTGTTACACATTTCATGGACCTGAACCTTATATGTGATTCTAACAGAAATTGTGGAGAGACAGATTCATATCCCAAAGACGGGTCTGTGATTAATTGTCAAATAGCACATTCATCGAATGGCTGTTCATTAAATACTAACTGTCAAAATGTCTGTTAATCGAACGGTCATGTCATCATAAAGATTTTCTTCTTCTTCTTTCGGCTTTTCCCAGTTAGGGGTCACCACAGCGGATCACCAGTCCACTCATGATTGGCAGTGGAGTTTTACAGTGTCGAGTTGCCAGCATGGTGCCCAGCCTTCCACAGATGGCACACACATGCACACACTCACACCTAGGGCCAGTTTAGAATGTCCAATCCACCTACAGCATGTCTTTGGTATGTGGGAGGCAACCGGAGCACCCAGAGGAAACCCACATGACCACAGGGAGGACATGCAGACTCTGCACAGAAGGCACCCCAGCCGAGGATCAAACCGGAGAACCTCCTGCTGTGAGGCGACAACGCTAACTGCTGCACCACCGTGGCTGCCCATCACAAAGATTTTCATCAAATGAAAATAGTTGGCTAACATAAAATAAGCATTATAAAATACTTACTTAGTACAGCCCCCACATAACAAGTGTCTGGTGTTGTATTAAAGTTCCTCTTGAGGGAGGCTGTGCCCCTGATACCCCTGCTAATTAGGGTCTATATTATGTAATCGAAGTGACACTTCTTCAAATACGTAATAATCAACACCAAAAGACCAAAATCCCAAAACCACGAAGGGCCACATCAACAAATTTTTTTCCTAGGGATCAAAATTCAGTTGGCCATTCCCGGGGTTTACCCTTTTCCCCAATGTAGAGCGATCTCAGAGTTGGTATACTTAGTTAAGGGGGTATGGGGGCAAGCTCCCCACATCAAGGGGTGTGGTGGGCAAAGCCCCCCCTTTAAATTAGATTTAAAGTGTCTGTGTTGTGTTTATGGCCCCGCAAATGTTTTCCTAGGAAACAATTCACGGATGTTGCCATTCGCGGTTTTGGGATTTCGGTCTTTTGGTGTCGATTATTACATATTTAAAGAAGTGTTTCTTCAATTACGTAATATAGACCCGCTAATTATATGTACCAACACTGAGGTCACACTATGGTGGGGAAAGGGCAGGTTATACATGGCAGTACTGTATTGCACAGTCAGCCTACATATACCTATGTCAGAAAACTGCTTGCTATATGTGACAGTACTGTATTGAACAGTCAGCCTGCATATACTTATGTTTTGAGTTAGAGCAGTGTGTAGCAGAGTGAGCCATCACTAGTTATCAGCACTACAGGCTTAGAGTGACATCAGATAAAAGTATCCGACATAAAACAGCTCTCTTCAAAGAGATAACAGTGGTCCCAAACACTGTAAGTCAACGATTTGGAGAAGCATTCAAAAGAAATCACCATAATTATGGGCCTTGTTCTCTTGGCAAAGATATCTACTATCTATAATCTATAGTGCCCATTTTGCAGCAACTATTTGCAACTTTACTATAGTATGGAATGAAGCAGCAGCTACAGTTGTAGATAAAGAACTACAATGTAAGAATATATACTCCTCCTAATTAACCCCTTATATTCTGTGATAATCATAGTGTGTTTGTAAACTATAGTTCTGTCGAAACACACACACACACACACACACACACACACACACACACACACACACACACACATGGGGTGGAGTCTAGATGGCCAACTGAGAGCAGTGAATTTTGAGCTCCATAAACTAGTATGATAATACAGGAAAATGTTATTATTTTCAAGTTTAAAATATTAGAAATCTATAGATAAACTACTAAACGACATAAATATCAATTCTGGTGGAGATATACAAAAATATTCCTGTCAAGTGACTTGGAGATATTGAGTCACTGAATATGAACAATTCAAGGAATTCTCATCAAGATGCTGCTTTGAAAAAAAGAATTGCAATTGATGACATCTACCTTACAGGAACTATCTTTGAAGATGGTTGGCTTTAAAAATGACTTACAAAACCTCAAATTAAATTCTCAAAACAGACTGATACTCTTATTTTGGTCCAAACACATTAAGGACTTACATAAGAGTGAAAGTCTGAGTTATTGTGAAATACTAAAAATGCTTGATCTTGTGCAGTACCCTTTGCAGTGGTCTGGGAGGTGAGCTTGCTCAGACGTGTTGGGCATATGGGGATAGCTGATTATAGCGATGTTTGTGGCTGCTGGGAAGTGCTAGAGAGTCATCAGATTGCCTTCATGGAAATATCTGTGAGAATGGAAGGTGTGTTGAGTGGTTCACTTTCAGAGTGGCCACTGCATGGAACAGGCTGGTAAAATGGAACAGGACAAATATTGGTTTGGATATTTTAAGAACAGCTTGGAAACACACCACATGAACTAGTGAATGGTATTCTAGCAAAACTGGATGGGCATTGTACCTCGTGCTTGAAGTACGGATATGTGTGTATGGAATGGATGGAAATACACTTATAACAAATAAGAAATTAGAAGGGTCTCATAATTTAAAGTCTGTGCACTGTATAAACATGCTTGGAAGGAGCTAATAATAAGAATAAGCATTACAGCTTGTGGTCTCTCAAATAACTAAACAGCCAAAAAAAAAAAACACACAATAGTTATGTAATGTATGATTTTAGTAAATGTAGACATAAAATATGTAATCATCATATAAGATGAAGCAGTCTACTGAATTTAGATATTAAAGACAGGTTTTAATAACATGGGCTTGTGTATAATAACACTACTGTCTTAATGTGTCATAATGACATACACTACATCGAACATCAAGGGGAAGCATGATGATTTTCTTATATAAGTAAATATGTATAACAAGTCATGTAATTGCTTTAGCTTGAATTGTAGTTTTTGTAATCCATCTTGACCATATATAATACTTAAGTTGTTACCAAGGAAACTAATGCTTTATACATGACATCAAACTGACAAAGATGTTGAAGGGAAACAATAGAAGCTGGAACGTGAAATGCCACAGAATGTAACAATCATATTCTGAACAAATGGTATTAAATTGACAATAGACACTCAATTTAATAACATGGGCTTGTGTATAATAACACTACTGTTTTAACTTGTCATAAATGACATACAATACATCAAGGGGAAGCATGTTGATTTTCTCATATAAGTAAATGTGTATAACAAGTCATATAATTGCTTTAACTTGAATTGTGTTTTTTGTAACCCATCTTGACCATACAGAATACTTAAGCTGTTACCAAGGTAACTAATGTTTTATACATAACATCAAACTGACAAAGTTGTTCAAGGGAAACAATAGAAGCCTGAACTAGGAATGTCACAGAATGTAACAATCACATTCTGAACAAATAGTATTAAACTGACAAATAATCACTCAGTTTAACCTTTGCTGATTATACAAAATAGAATATTGCCATTTAAATCTAAAAACTTTCAGTAGATGCCATAAAATGGCAATTTATAAATATGTAAAGGGAATTTGTAATCATTAATCAGTATAAGTGAATTTATTTGTCTTTAACCTCACTCATTTTATAATAAGAAATGACAGATATAAAAATCCTTATATGTAGAAAATGGGGGGAAGAGGGATGCACTGATAATTAATATGCACTAACTTTCATCAATGTTCACATAAAACAAATGTGATGATTTAAGTAAGTTAGCAACAAACAAAGTGATTACTTAAATGCTGTCAATGAAATATAACTTCTGATATATCCAGTAAAATGCATTGTATTATAAACATTAGATTTAAACATTATTACCATCTATTTATATTAAGTAATACGTTTTGAAAGACTTCATCAGTAAGGGTGAATATGTTAAATAACTGTGTTCTATAATCTTTTACTGAGGTTTTATATGTGAATCATCCTACTTTACAATGACTGAATTGCTTTGCATCTATCTTTCATGTAAATATTAATTGCTTATACAATAAGTAGACATTTATATTCTATTAGATTTCTGTCTAATCTACAATTGTACTATATCTGTTCAAAATAATATAAATATTGCTTATTCCTGTTGCAAATATTCTCCATATGATAATTCAATTTATGGAGCTCAGATTTTCTGGATTGTCAAGGTATGAGTGATAATCTGATGGACCTAGGTTTATCCATCAAATTAGGAATGTTTTTCATTTCATGGCTAGTGCGGATCTTAGTTTTGTTAACATTTATTAATTTAAATTTATTATTTCACAAAAACATTTTTAGTAATTGGTAATTTGGTTATCTTAGCTCCTCCAATCCATGCCCAGACAAGACATCTGAAGAAACTGCCACTATCTTCAATACCTATTTTATTAATTCAATATCTAAGCTACTGAACCCTAACCCAAACTCCTCTACTACTAACACCTCCAACTTTTCTGAACCTACTCCTAATGCTATCTCCTAAAATACCTTCTCCCTCAAACCTGTACCTACTAGCTACATCAAAACTCTACTCTCTAAATTAAAACCATGCTCAGCATCAGCTGACAATATTCCTTCCACTTTTCTTCTACTAGCAGCTGATTCTCTTGCTCTCCCTGTATCTATCCTAATTAATCGCTCTATCTCTGAATCTAAAGTCCCTTCCATCTGGAAACAATGCTACACTCTACCTATACACAGAGGAGGTAGCTCCTCTGATATCTCCAGCTTTAGAACTATTGCTATCCTCTCCCCGCTCCCTAAAGTACTAAAAAATGTATTCATAAACAAGTTATGCAGTATCTCATAAAGGAAAATCTGCTTACACCCATTCAATATAGCTTCAAACCCAAACATAGCACCACTACAGCTCTATTATGCTTCCTTAATGCAGTCCCTATAGCCATGGACTACCATAAATGTATTTCTAGCCTATTTGTGGACCTCTCAAAAGCTTTTGACACTGTCTCACACTCTCTTCTGCTGCAAAAACTGCATAACCTCAACTTCTCCTCTGATACTGTTGCATGGTTCTCCAGCTACCTCACTGATAGATCTCAATCAGTGAGATGGCACTCTGCACTCTCCCCTCCTCTCCCTGTCAAAATGGGTATACCTCGAGGATCTATCCTATGACCTTTACTTTTTAATATCTTTACTACTCATCTCTATACCTCCTGTCCTTAGTCATCTTTAGTGCAATACTCAGATGACTCTACAGCCATCACCACAGCCAACTCTCCCTCTAAGCTCTACTCAGGCATATTTTAACTTAGTTGAAACATGTATCTCCAACAACCAGCTCGTCCTTAACCCTAAAAAAAGCTGTTACTCTTCCTACTTAAAAGGTTCATAAATATTAAACCCTCCTTTTCCATACAGTCCCTTAATAACACTCCCATTCAGGTAGAATCCAGTACTAAGCTCTTAGGCGTAACCATTGATGATCAGCTTAAATTTGACTTGCATGTTAATAACTGTATCAAAATGACACATTCAAAAGTAAGGCTCCTTTACCTTAACAAGAAATTCCCTACCTTTGAAGCCAAGATTACTCTCTCTATCTCTCTCTCTTACCTACATTCTACCAAGTCCAATGTACAATTCTCAAATTCTCACAAATCTTAACTCAGCACTCCTGACCAAACTCGAATGTACTTAATACAAAGTAGATAGATTTGCTGCACAACAAACCTACAAATCCCACCACTGTCTCTCACTCTCTCTCTTTAAAACACCTAAACTGGCTTGACGTACCCCACCAGCTTCTTATGTCTCAGCTCCAGATCATCCATTCTATCCTATAACAGCCTTCCTACTGCCCAACACTATCCCCTCTCATCTCCCATTATTCTCCCTAAAGACCTCTCCGAAGCTATAACTAAGACCTACTACAAATCTACAAATCCAAGTCTAAATTTGGATGCAACATGTACAGCTATCACCCCACTATTGCCTGGAATAGGCTCCCACTAGAAACCAGGACCCTGACACATCCTTAACAATTTAAGACAGCCACCAAAGAGCACTTTAAAAGTCACTGGTCTTGCCATTGCACTCTCCCGCCTTAACATCCCCTACTTCTCATACCTTAATCTACTTTCTGCCCTTAACTCACTCTTCTCACTAGCTCTCTCTAATCTTCATTGACTACTCTTTCTACTGTCTTCTAAAATCTATTAAGCAAATTGCCTCAGAGAAACATTCTATTGTAATTGTCTTGCCTTCATGCAACTACATCATGATAAAACTGGGTTTTTTAACCACTTACCCCAAAAACTATACTCATCTTAATGGCATATTTCCTTTTATACATCTTGAAATAGTTATGCTATACTCCTGATTATTGACACTGTATAACATTGTATTGCTACTTAATGCCTTGTAATAATCCTGTAACAGTGTTATTTACTGCTAATTTGTAATGAAAATTGTATAATATGTTGGAGCTCTTCTCCCCGGGCCTGATCTGAAAAAGCGCTCTTCAGCCCAGTCAGACAATCCTGGTCAACAAATGTAAAATAAATAAATAAAACAAAATAAATAGTATGCCTGACCAAAACATTATTTTATTGGTAAACACTCAAAGTATAAAACTGATAATTTCCTTTTAAAACTCAAACATATATTTTATAGTTATTAGAGGAAAATGTTTAATAGTCACAATAAAACAAAAACTAAACAGTCTAAATAACCTAAGATGGATTTAACTTTATTATATTTCAATACCAATGGCTTAAACAATCCTATCAAGAGATAAAATCTACTGAAATATTTAAAACTGAACAAAGCACAAATTGTCTTCCTTCAAGAAACTCATTTCACAACAACTGACAATTACAAATGGAATCCTAAGGAATATATGATATTGGCGCAATCCACTTATAAGACAAAGACAAAAGGGGTAACAATTTTATTGAAAACAAATGTGATTAACCCATAAATCATTTATAAGTATAAAGATAAAGAAGGCCTTATGGCATTAGTAATAGTTAAATATAATAACAGAATATGGATCCTAGCCAATCTATTTTGGTTCCCAGTCATTGGAACATGAACTGTTAAAAAAACACTTGGAGTTCATTTCCAATAATTATAAAGGCAACTTAATATTAGGAGGAGATTTTAACTGTATATTTGATATTTCCTGAAACTACAATTAAAAGACTGCAGAGTACATCTACTGTATCAAAAGCTCTAAACAAGTGGGTAGAATCATTTCATCTTGTAGATACTTTCAAATTTATAGAAGATAAATCTTTGTTGTTTCCCATCAAGATCACAGATTTGGTGCCCATGACTTGCACTCTAAAATCATTAATTTCTCAATCACTCCCTCCCCTTTTCAGACCACAATTCATTGATACTAAAATTTCAAAATGGGCACAAACCATTAATCTTTAACTCCAAAATTCCAGCATATATAACAAAAATTAAAGAATTCAAACCCTGGTTCTTATCTGAATTACAGTTCTTTTTAGATATTAATTACATCACAGAGATACATAAAATAATGATATGTGACTCGTTAAAAGCTTATATACATGGTAAAATCCTAACTTGGTATAAAAAAAAACAAAGAATGGGATTCTGAATTATTAGATCTTCAATCCAAACTTTTGTCAGTAAAATGTGAAAAAAATCAAAATAATTTGCATATGAAAAAGAAAGTAGAAGTATTAAACAATAAATACAATGAAATTCTAACACTAAAAGTAGTTTAGCTTTAGAAAAACTAAAAATTAATACATTGGTCACTTCTCCCAAATATCTACATAATTTATCCACAAGAATCAAAATACAATCAAAAGCTAATAACATTAAAAGTATCTTCCATAAAAAGAAAATGAAAATATTCTGGATATAGGTGACATTCTTGATGCCTATAGAAATCACTATATGGAACATTTCCAAAAAGAAAATATACATATGTATCAATTAAATCTAGATGAAAAATGTTATAATGTAAAAAAAATACCAGAAAAATTAAAACTAGATTTGCAAGCACCCATATTCTACAAAAAAAATTACAGATATGATAAAAGAGGGTAAAAATAATAAAGCTCCATGTATAGATTGCATAATTATGGAAATATATAAATGTTTTCCTTCAAAGATACTATCTCTCTTCCATAAAACTCTATTAGAAATTCAGTCACAGGCTTTAATATCACCAACTTGGAGATATTCTTTAATCACACCAATCATAAAGGAAAACAAATCCCCAAATCTCTGCACCTCATATAGACCTTTATCATTATTAAATAATGAGTATAAGATATTTATGACAATATTAACTGACAGAATGAAAATACCAATATCCAAAACAATAGATAATGATCAAAATGGATTTATATATCATAGACACACACATGACAATATTAAATAATTTCTCTTATAGATTGTTAATAAAAAATAAAGAAACACTCATAATTGGCTTAGATATAGACAAAGCCTTTGATTCCCTAAATTGGGACTATTTATTCAAAATCCTAATGCTATTTGAATTTCCTGCATCCTTTGTTCATCTCCTAAAGAATATATATATATATATATATATATATATATATATATATATATATATATATATATATATATATATATATTTATATATATATATATATATATATATATATATATATATATATATATATATATATATACAAATAATTTAGCCATGTCAAGTTAGATCCTTTTACCTCTGAATCTATACATATAACAAAAGGCACTAAACAAGGATGTCCCATGTCACCAATTCTATTTGCTCTGGCTATTGAAATATTGGCAGATTAAATTTGTAACAATATAAAAATCAAAGGAATAGATGTTTATGAACAATGCAATTCTAAAGTAATGCTATTTGCTGATGACATATTACTAACATTATCTAATACAAAAGAGACATTAGAAGAATCAGATATATTAATTGACAAATTTCACATGACTTCAGGACTCCATTTCAATAAATCAAAATCAATTTTTTTTTAAATAAAAAAAGAACTGCAGACTAAGGGGGATCACATCATAGGGAAACAAGAATCTACCTTAAAATGTCTAGGAATTGAGTTATACAGTGATAATAATGAATTAGACTCAAAAACTACAATAATATAATCAACACAATTAAAATCTCTGTAGAAAAATGGAACAAAATAATATTAACATTTGAAGATAGACTACAGTTAAAAAAAATGGTTTTACTGACCAAGATCCTATATATAAAGCCTTGGCAATTCAGCTGTTACCAGATAGGAATATACTTAATTAAATAAATTCATGCCTAATAAAATGTTTATGGTTTCCCAAAAAAAAAAGCAGAATAGCTTTAATACATCATATCAGACCATGGAAATGGGGAGGATTACACTTTCCTGATATAGAAACATATATAAAAGCATCAATATCTAAAACAATCTCAGATTGGATGAGTCCAAATTAATATGTAAATTGGAAATAATTACTAACTGTAATATCAATAAATGAATTTGATTCAGGAAAAAACATTTCAAATAACAGACAAAAACAATTTGCCATGGCACATATTATGTATTCGTATGCAATATAACATAACTAAACCCACTAAAACTTACATGATTGATTAGTACATTGACTCATTTAGGAATATTATTAATGCAAATATAGACTTAAAAATCTGGTTTGATCTTTTAGCACCATTTATAGTCACAAAGAACTTTCCACATAAAATATATAGAGAAATTATTAATTGCTGGGAACAGAAATAATTTGTTTGTTGGCTCCAATGTATCAAAGAACTAAAAGTTTTAGATATGCAAGTAATAAAAACAACATACAAAATTCCACAACAGGACAGGCTAACGTTATAGAGTATTCTGTCATATTCGCAAGATTTAAGTAGAATAATTAACAATTCTTCATTTAAAGAAATACCTAAATTTACAATACACATATATGGAATCATATATAATGACTTTGATGTGGGAAACAGTATTTCAAAATTTTACATAATATTGATAAACTATGAAACAACACCCACAACCTCATATTGGAAATATATAACAAAAGGACACTCAATACAGTTAACTGAAGATATTAAAACAAATATCTTATTATCAATAAAATATACATCCTTTACACAATACTGGAAAGTCTTTATTTGGAAATGCTTGCACAGAGCATTCTTAACCCCAGACAGAATCAATAAAATTAGTTCTTCCATAAAAGGAATATGTTGGAGATGTGAGCAAGTACACGATGCAGATTGGAAACACATTTTCCTTGATTGTGTTAAAATTAAGCCATTTTGGATTGCTGTTAATAACTTTCTACAAGATTTATTTAATGAATCATTTTATTTAACTAAAGCTCTTGTATTATTAAATGTGAATGAAGGTCCTCATTTGAATAGGTCAAACATGTATCTAGTATGGACTATACTTGCAATTTCAAGGAAGTATATAACAAGAAGATGGAATACAAACACAATACCAAGTTTGGAAGATATCTACAGCCTACTGAAGACCACAGCATTATTGGAAATTAAAATTAAATAACTAAGAATTTATACAAAGCCATTTATCAACAATCCTTGGGGAAAAGTATTTTCGCTGATTGACACTATACAATAATTGATCAGACACTCTGATAATGGATTGGACATACTTATAAAATAACTGTACACATTAAGATCTATTATAGTATCAGGCTAATGTAAATAGTGTACATAGTTATTTAAGATGTTATGTATAAATATTATGGAGTTCATTCAAATGTAATTGAAAAAAAAAATGAGAAAAAAACACACACACACACACACACACACACACACACACACACACACACACACACACACACACACACACACACACACACTGGATGATTCTCAACAAAATGCAGGTTAGCTACCCTACCATACTGTCTTTCAACATCATTTGCAGTTCTGTTTCATAGCCTTGAGCACTGCATATTTTCTCATGAATAAAACAGTCCCCCTAATGCAGTACAATGGTCTGCTTAAAGACATAGATCACAACAAGCAGCACTATATCCAGCATCACTACAATACTGCTACTCCATACAGCACTTTTAGGCAAAGAGCCATGCAGATACTATAGGCCTCAAACTGAGAGCTTTCCTTCTACAGCCCCCTTTTGTGTTCTGTATGCAGTTCTTGTTATATTGCTTAGTGAGTCTGTCACTCTTAGATCTATACAGACATTAGCACAAATAGCATTCACTTAACTCTCAACATCCTTTGAACAAAATGCTGTCCAACAGTGACTGTATTCATATTTTCTGATTTTAGTGTAAGTTGCCTGGATCTTTGCCTACTGCTTGTGGTCACCATCTTGCCTCTAACTGTATCCATTACTGTTCCATCCCAATGTGCACACTGTTCAGTTAGCAGACTTCTCATGTGTTAGCAAGCTGGTGTTTAATGTTTTCCTTACAAGGCAGTTCCAGTATGGACCTAGTATGGGTTCTCTATATCTTCATCCAACAAGTTGAATTACCAGCCCATGGAGCTTATTGTTGCTTATGTATCTTAAAGTTTTAGCTACAAAATGTACTTATGTAACCCACAAAGTTTTAAACAGTTGATCCATTACTTATTTATTATTATTTTTTTATGAGGAAGACCCTTCTAGTTTTCCCTCTGCAGCTATTAACTTGCATATCTCTCTTAATAATGTTGAATCTATTGTTACTAAAATATTGTGGCAAATTTGAAACTTGAGTTAGCAAGCCTGCTGTAAAGCAGCCAACTGCCTTACATGTTACATGTCATTAGCTAAATATGTTACACTTAGTGTGAAGGGCATACATTTGGCCCCAAAAGGCTCCAACTTCTTTAAGTACCATTATTCACTAAAAGCTGATATAACCTTTACACAATATATAAAAATAATTTTTAAATGCCAGAAAGTGTGCTTTTTTCCAAAATGGGATATCATCAGTGTGTTTGCTCGTCTACAGGCTAAGGGCAATGATTTTGTATCCAGATTATGTCTCTTTTCTGTTTTTTTTTTTTTTCTAGTGGATGTTAAGTCCCATCAAATTCACATTTTAAGTAAGAAAAACTAGAATTACAGTGTGTGCTATTTAGGAAATGTCCAAGACCAGATGGCCTTATAGCAAAGGTTTACAATTTAGTGATACTAGAAATCTTTCCAGCTATCACCAAACAAGATTTAATTATATTTAGTTCCTTACTAAGAGCCCCCTCTTATAGTAGTTAATTATACACCCAGTTTTGTGGTAAAAACTGAGGCCCATTTGAAATCCAAAGGAATTCAATGTCTTCTTCCATCTTTGGTAGGCCACCAACAAGCTGAATTTATTTTGACAGATCCTTATCAGAAAACTTTCTTCATTAATGATGTACTAGCATTCACAATGGAGAGAATCCCTGTTACAGAGCTGTAGCTAGGTCATCTAGTGCCCTAGGCTGTTCAAAAGTTGA